>NC_056733.1:1136226301-1136430541 GCF_019279795.1 Protopterus annectens | reverse complement strand
AAAAACTCAAACAAAATAAAATGATATCAGAAAGGAAACAGTAAAATCCAACAACAGGACCGAGAATATCAAGTTAAGCGCTTTGACTCACTTTATTAACAATGAGCTTCTTCAGAACAAAGTACCTTACACACTCAATTCCTTTATAAACAGTAGTCAATTAAGTCACATGACATTCCCAAAGGGGACGTTAATGTAATGTTCAATATTATGCACCTGTGGAAAAACAGAGTTGGCTCACCATAAACTCTTACAACTTTGAGACAGTTTTCTTGCTGAGGTCAGAGCACGCCATAAAACAGTCTTCAATTTTAAGAATCTTAAGTAAATCTGATGAGCTGCGTCAAATGGAACAAGTATCAGCTTCTCTAACACAAAGTTTAAATCGCAAGGATGAACTATTGTTGCTCCTGAAGATCGCTTATAAAAACCCCTTTCAAAAACATTTTCACATGTGAATGCACTGAAAGAGGGGATCTGTGGGCAGACATGCTGCAATGGCCAATAAATGAGCCATGACAGATTAAGAATGGTCAAAAGATAGTAACTCGCACAAATATTGTAAAACCAGAGAAACAATAGCTCAGAATTGGTGCTGGTTATGTTGTTGGAACCAACTAAAAAATATGTCTTCCAGTTGCCAATATATGATTTAGTAGTAGCAGTTTTCTTTCCCTCATTAGTACCTGCTGCATGTCCTCAGTAAACAGATGCCTAAAGGGAATTAAGACCCTACCATCCAGGCAGTCAGCTGAAGTTGATTGAGGTCACCATTATTCTTATATGAGTAGATCCATTCTGTAAGGAAACTTATGGTAATTGCCATTGGCTATTTCCAAAAGAAGGAACCACCGTTACCAGGGCCAGAAGGAAGTCACCACATTGAGCTTCAAGGATTCCTTCTGAATCTTCAGAAGCATCCCGGAAATCAGTGGAAAGGGTGGAAAAGCATACAAGAACATTCCTGTCCAAGGAAAGGAAAAGACATCCGTCTTCCAGGCATTCTTGCATGGAGCTGTGGAGGAAAATTTTGCCAGCTTACTGTCCAGAGAGTAAGCAAAGAGGTCTGCTTGAGGAACTCCTCACATATGGATTAAATGTTGAAAGACCCCTTTATGTAGTCTCAGTTCGTGAGGGTTTGCCTTTGTCCTGCTCAGCTTGTCTGTCACACAGTTTGGCTCTGATGGGATGCTAGATGCCTGTAAAGTGAGACTGCACTGTAAAGCTATATCCCAAGCTGACGTGGCTAGTCTGCAAAGGGGTTAAGACCTATTTCTCCCTTACTTGTTGATGTACTGCATGACTGTGGTATTGTCTATAACAACTTGAAGCGGACCAGGGGAACAAAGATGATTCAGAGGGTTGATTGTCTTGATTAAAGCAAGCACCACTTTTACATTTACTATAGGCTCAAACAAAATTTACTGTGCCTTAACTAGTTCTAGCCACTGTTGCTAATCAGATGACCTGATGATGAAGAATGTACATTTTCTATTTGTTTCATTTTACTCTGTGCTGTACCAGGTGTACTTTGCTGATTTTTAGAATCTATTTTTCACTCATTTTAAACTCAGCTTAATTTTTTTTTTCTGCTGGTAATTACTGTTTATATAGCTATGTATTGTGTTAATGTAGTTATGTAATTAAGTGTCTATGCTATTGTGGAGCTTTTCTCTCTGGGTCTCCACTGAAAAAGGGCTCATACCCAGCTGGACTAACCCGGTCAACAATTGTCAAATAAATAAATACATTTATGTACTTGTGTCTGTTATTGGTGTCCCAAACATGTTGGACTTTTATCCCTGCAGAAGTGGAGACCTGGATTTAGAGGGTTGATATCATAAGATCGACATTTGAAAATGTCGAATCACCTTTCGTCGACACAAAAATGTCAAACTGCAAGTTTCTCCAATGGCCAAATCACCGATTTCTTTCCAAGAGAAAGAAATCGGAAGACCAACAAACACCACCACATCAAAACAAACACACCCCCCAACTAAATATTCTAACTCTGAGACCGCACTACAGTCGGGGAAAGGACAGATGTAACAGAACAGCCAACCGATCTCTTTCCCTTGGAAAGAAATCGGTGATTTGGCCATTCAACAAACTTGGAGTTCGATATTTTCCATGTCTACAAAAGGTGATTCGACATTTTCAAATGTCGATCTTATGATATAGACCCGATTCAGAGATATTTGCCATATCCATCAAGAGATTTATCTTCGGATGAATTCCAGGACTGGTATTTGAAGAGATATTTAGTGCTGGTGCTGGGACCAAAGGGATTCCTGATAACACTGTATCATTCTCATGTGGAGTCTTGCTAGGGGTATCACAGATGCCATGAACCCAGAAACCTGAGGTATTCCCTCGCAGAGACCAAAGTCCAAGTGGAAAACCCTTTAAATAGATCTAGATAAAGATCTATGTTTTTTCACTATGAAATAAAATTTCTTTGAACTTGGACATCTAGTAGACACCCCAGGAACACTGTGTGATGGAGTAAAAAAAGACTTGATTGTTCTCTTGGAATCCCAGCTTGTGTAAGACAGCTCTCACCCAAGACAGATATTCCTGACATTTTTAATAACAGTCTGCAAGGATAAGCAAGCCATCTAAACATGGAAAAATTAGGACACCCTGTAGCCTGCAATGAGCTATAACTGAAGCAAGACACTTTGTGAATACTCTTGGTGCAGTGGATAGCCCCAAAAGGTAAGGCAAAGAAATGATAATGTGATTCAGACATACAAAACCTTAAGAAACATCTGTAATTAGGCTTCCAAGATGGCTGCACACTGATCGACAGCCTGATTTCAGCTCTTCCAGTATGAGAAAAGAGACTGAGAGATAAGGGCCAGAAACACTGCAAGTTTTAGTAAATTAAGATACTGGCTAAGTACATTGTCTGGGTGCCAGCAAATAAGAAACTTAGACAGCCTAAAAGAAAATTAAACAGAAAAGATGAAGAGGAAGTCCTGCAACTGTTCAGCAAAAAGCAGTTCAGGCTCCAGCTTTGGTGTAAGATATGGCTTCCAGTAATCTAGATGAAAAGATAAATAAATGTGCTCAGATCTGATTAAAATAAATGAAGCAATGAAGTAATATAGAAACTCAAATAAAAGGCTGGAAAAAAGGAAGCAAAAGAGCTATTCAGAACTGATAAAAACTGAAAAATCAGAAGTCATAATTAAGAAAAGGCTGGCTGAGTAAGAGAATGCACAAAAAGTGCCGTTTCAAAAACATGGTAGAGGTACAGACTTTTTCCAAGCAGAGTGGAGGACAGCAACAGTCATCCCTCTGCACAACAGGGGACCATCAACTGACCCAGGAAAATAAATACCCTTAAGTCTGACTAGCCTCATATGCAAGGCTATGGAAAGGATAATCATGGACCTAATAACGACATAGGAATTCTCCAGACTCTAGACTCAACCCAGTTCATCTTCATCAAGGGAACAGTCCTGCCTGCTCAGTCTGGTGGACTTCTTTGAGAAATTCACCTAGGACATAGATGAGGGTAAGACAGTGCATACCGCCAAACTTGACCTTTCCAAGGCATTTGATGTAATGCCCCACTCAGATGCAACAGATAAACTCACAAAATGGGGAGGGCATAAACCTCTATGTAACTAGATGGATAGCAAAATGGCTCACAGATGGAACACATGTTGTTAGAGAGGTGGAATTCGCATCCATCAAGGGTCCAGTCACCAGTGGAGTACCACAGGGCTCAGTGCTGGTCACCCTCCTATTTGGAATATACTTCTCACATGTCATAGCAAATGGAGATGGCCTTTGGCTAACCAAGCCTGTTGATAACGGCAAGCTGGTGGCAACCACTGACACCCCAAATGAAGCTGATATCATACAGAAAGTTCTGACACGGACTAATGATTGCTATCAGAGCCATGGCCTCAAACTAAATGTGTAGTAGTGCATAATAATACCCATTGAGAAATCAAATACCCCTGCAAATTATAACATTGATAGCGCCCCCCCCCCCCCCCCGAAGAGTGGACCCAGTGATGACAGATCTCAGTGCTCAGATTGACATTAATCTGAACTTTAGCCATCATGTGTTCACAGTGGTGAAGAAATCCTTCTCTGTGGCTAAGGATGTCATAGTACCACTGTACTCTGCCATCATCAGACCAATAATCAAGTACAATGCAACTTTTGGCATGTACTTTGCCAGGCACCTGCAACAGCTGGAGCATCCTCAAAGATTTATCACCAAAAAATACAGGGTATAACCAACATATCATAGGTGGACTGATTAAAAGCCCCATCACTGTATTCAGTTTCCTACTGATTACTGACTGGTGATTTGTAACTGACCTACAATACAGACCCTGACCCAGCCCAGATGGAAATGTTGCATATTCGCAAAACTAGGCGCACAAGGATTACTTGCTCCAAAGACCTAAACCTTATCTCTTACATGAACAGATCATGCTGGAGAGAAATAAGTGTCCCAGAGATTGACCCTCCTCTGGCATTGGCTTCATATTCATGTGAAGCAGAGCCCTTCCATGACCATCTTCAAGCACAATCTGAACTGATGGATGGGAAATCACAAATTCATTCCTGGGGTGGCGCTCATGCCCTTTATGAACAGAGGCAGTCTGTAAAATCAGTCAAAACACTGCTTACTGACCCTTGCTATCTTTGCCCCAGAGACAGAAAATTGGATAAAAATGGCTACACTTCTAAGGGCTCTTGACCAGTTAACCTAATACTCTTGACCAGTTAACCTAATAATCTCAGAAGAACCTATGAACCTATACAGAACAGGAAATGCAGAGAAAACCTGAGATTTTCTGCTGTACCAGAGAAACTGAAAGGAACAGACTATATTAATTTTATGAAATCAGAAACAAACATCTGGACTGCATTCCACTGCAGGATTTGCTAATTGAAAGGGCACATAGTGTGTGTATGGTCCAAACCTAGCCATAAAGAGCAGATTACCTGTACTAGTAAAGATGCAAATATATCAGCAGAAATAATTATTTCTGACAAAACTGCAGCAAAAGGGCAAAGTACTAAAAACTGAGGAGAAGCAAATTTATCCCAGCAGTCAGGAAATATTGAGAGCTAGGCGAGAGATTCAAACTGCTTTACCCAGCTGTCTTAAAAATATTTTTTCCTGGAGGACCCAAGTACTTTTTAAAAATATACTATCAAGGTACCTGGTTATTTAACATGTAGGGCCAGGGGAGTAGTACATATTGGACTTTATAGTGGATGTGAGGCATTCTATGTAGGGATGACCACCCGGACTTTAATGGAAAGGATTAGAGAACATATGTACAGCATCAAAACTAAGGATGGTAACAATGTCTTATACAAACATTCGGTAGAATGTAACAAGTATAAAAAAATTTTATTTTCCATTTTGGAAGTGGTGAAAGTTAATCCCAGGGGAGAGGACTTTAAGAACTTTGTAGAGCAGAGAGAAATGTCCTGGCAGATTAAATTGGGGGCTGACAAAAAGCCAGGACTAAATGATGCCATAAACATTAAATGTTTTTTAAAGCATAGAAAGTTAACTATTAGGAAGGTTTGATTATTTTTATTTACAAACTAATTGATTATAGTATGTTGTAAATTTGCTTCCATTTCCCTTATGACAAATGTGGAATTTTACTGTGTATGCCTTTTTAATTTAAGGTATTTTCTGATTATAACAAGCTTTTATTGGTTGATTGATTAATTACTAGCAGCTTGAGATGCATTTAAATTACCTTGTTGAGTAATTTTACTGTTTTTTTCTGATGAAGTCTTGGTGAGACAAAAGTGGTGAATAAAACTTTTAATACGCTAAATTTAATACCTTCCAGTCTTTACTGACCATAAGCACCATTGCTTATAGTCTTCATTGTTGGTTATTGGCTTTGGTCACACGTTTTTACTAGTTTGGTCGAAGTTTTTGTGTTTCCTGATGGCAGAGATGGAAGTTGACCCATTATTGGATATGACTCTTCTCTCAACACCCTCGGTGGGTGACAATGGCTTATTTCACATGTTGGTGACTTCTTTAAATTAAATACAAAAGACTTTTAAACATTCTGGTCTCTAAGGAGAATGTATCTGTGGAAACGACACCTAGTTCAGATGATGAACAAATGACTGTTATTGATTTAAATGCTCCAAGTGGTCTCAGTGAGAACAGTTCGTCTTCTGGAGCCAATGCCAGACCTGTACAATACAATGACATTCGGTCCTTTCTGGACAGCAGGTATGATCCCTTTTTAAAGGCTAACTATTAAGTTACCAAAGCAAGAACTGATGAGTTCAATAATAAGAGTGAAATCTTATGTAGATTATTGAAAAAATATCGATCTATGGATCTGGAGATCTGGTATTTTCAGAGATGTATAGAACTGGAAATAGTACCAAAGGGCTTAAGTTTTTTTAAATGCCCTAATGGTACTTCTGCCACATATTCTTTTTTTGAAGAACTGACTAGGTTTTTCAACAATGCAAGTTTACAACTATTAAAGTTACTGACAGACAACAAAAGGAAGATGTCTTTACTTAAACAGGACATCATTACACTTGATGAGGAACTTGGTTGTTTGGCAAGGGACTTTGATTCTGAAAATTTGTATGATCAGCTTCTAAAAGAAGTTAAAATACATGAGAATGATGTCATTGAACAAAAACACCACAAACTATTAAGAGATGTTGATGCATATGAAAATGGCACTGCCTATATTAACTTTGTTCCAGAAATTAAAAACAAAAATGAAAACCACCTAGCAACTGGCAATAACAATATAGGGAATCATAAGAAGTCTGCATGGTTTTGTAAACAGACCACGATGGGAGAAAGGACCGGCTAACCAATTACATTCCTCGAATTTAGTCAGGAGGTTTTTTTAGGGCAGAGAATCAGATCTCATCTCCTTCTGGTGACGAGAGTGAGATAGAGGCAGGAGGTGACCATTAATATGGCCTCCACGAATGTGAACGTTGCAGGAGCGCATTCAAAAACTGGCGTTTTTTTACCCAAAAGGGAAGACAGGTCATTAAGGACATGGAATGCGAAATTGAGAGGTCCAAAAGCATCACAGTCCTCCAATGACGAACAATAAGGCATTCTGAAGATCAATTTAAAATTATTAACATGTCTGGGGTCACTGAGTGTCTCCCAGTTGAAACTTTTGGGTTACGGCTTAAATTTTGTGCCTACAAAAAGGGCAGATTATTCTCGAACTATTATATATTTAAAGCAATATGTTTGTAAACTAAATCTGAAGTGTGTTAAAACAAATTAAATGTAACCATAATTGTTTATATAAGCTCCCTTGTTACACTCCAGTACTCAACCAAACTTTAAAAGTTTTTGAAGAAGTTTGTACAGAGGATATTGGTAGCCACTTAGAGGCATGAAAAAGAAAACAAATTATTTGATATTTTAACTAGTTCTGAGCGGCTAGCTCTAACTGAGCTCACTTCCAGAAAAGATTTAAGATATAAGAAGAGTGGCAAGGGGGGGTAATATTGTTGTAATGACTGTAGAACAATATAAGACATCTATGTTTAAGTTACTCAATAATTTTGAGGAATATGCTGAGGTCAATGTCAGCGACATACACAAGAGTTTTCAGTATATTAATGTATTTCTACATGAAGCACTTATGAATCAGGTTATTGATGTGAAAATGTATAATTTATGTTTAGTAGAAAAACCGAGAGTCGGCATACTATTTGGTATTCCCAAAATCCATAAGTGTATGACTGACCCTCCTTTCAGACCGATAGTGTCTGCCCCTCATTCAGTTACTGAGAGTTTGGCCTTAGTAATTGATTCTTTTCTGAATCCAGTAGTGCAAAGTCTGTCCTCATATCTAAAGGATTCGTGGGATCTGTTAGACAAATTTAGGAATTTTGTCTCTGACTTTTCATATAATAAAGATCAATATTTTATACTGACAACCGATGTTGTGGCATTGTTCACCTGCATCCCTCACCAGCAGGGGGTGGAGGCAGTACGCGAGTTTCTTACTTTAGGTTCTAAGTTGGACCAAGGTCAAATTCATTTAGTTTGTAGCTTATTAGAAATTATTTTGGAGCATAATTATTTTACTTTTGACGGACATTTTTTTAAACAATGTAAGGGTGTTGCAATTGGTTCCCCAGCCACACCATCATACGCCAATATAGTAATGGCATGGTGAGAATCCAATATTCTTTCAAGTTTGAAATTGACTTACAACACACTTTTTTATCCTAGGTTTGTGGACGACTTGATTTTCGTCATGGAGGGAGACTGTAACCATACCTCTCAACCTGGAAACATCAAAAATCTGGGCAAGGGCCATGAAAAATAGGTACAAATCTGTATGCTGATTAACATCTAATTTGCATACATAATTACGTAACCCCACCCACTCCAATGGAATTGTGGGATACCAATTTTCAAACACAAACTGAACAACAGACAACCAAAATATGGCACCAGAGTCCCCCTGCAGCCTTTCCAACACCGATGATACATTCATGAAGCATAATTTCTTCTCACATCATAAAAATGAGATACAGAACTGAAATACTTTCTCATTGTAATGAAATAAACAAAATGCAAATTCCAACTGATGTTTATTTTGGCTAAAATAACATAACTTCATTGAAGTTTCATATCCAGTTTCCTTGTTATAATTAGTAGCAGGTTATTTTTATCTTATAAATGGCATTTAGCATATCAGAATTTTTAGACATCCCTATGACTGAAAACTATGGCCCAGAATGTTATTGAAGTAATAAAAACATTTAAAAAAAAAAATCTCAGTTTTTGTTCACCTCCGGTAAAAATAATGATTTGGTTATTTATATAGTAGGACTACATCCATTTCTACATGCACTATTTGGTCTTTCTTGGACAATTAGATACATCAACTAAACTGAAAAGATCTGTCTTTTTCTTATGACCCAGGAATGAATATATCATGTTTTGCCTATTTTTAAAGCTATGGCTTCACTTGTGTGCCAGATGAAAGCCATATGACAGACATTTCAAACATAATTTAGATTTTCGTGTGTAGTTGTTCATGGCCACAGAACTTTTAAAAAACTAGGAAGTAAACCAGACTCTGTAAAGAGGTGAATGTTGGCTGCCTTTATTGCTTGGAAAATCATTTGTAGAAATGAATATATTTATTTTGCTAGAAGAAAAAATATCTGTGCCAACTGCTGTCTGTTAAATAATATTTAGGAGCATAATCAATAATAAATTTCCATAAAAGGAATGGAAAATAATCCAAAAAGCACCATACCTTCATATTAAGCTTCCCAATGGCTATTATATGCAATAAGACAGTATACAAACAGTAGCAGAATTCAAGTGTACTGTATGCCATTTGCATATGTGTTTATTTTGTTCCTTACCTAGTCAGCATTCTTCTCTCCCGAACGGCAGTCATGTTGGCAGCAGCAGCAGCAACTGTTCAAAGCAACCCTCTCTCGGCAAGTCCCTAAACTGAAGAAAAGCAAGCATTCTTCTCTCCCAAATGGCAGGCAGCATCAAAGTCATGTCGGCAGCAGCAACAGTTCAAAGCACCCCTCTCTCGGCAGCAACTTCTGTCTGAAACGGCATTTCCCGCCTGCAAAGCCAGCATTCTTCTCTCGGCAGCAACTGTTTACTTCCTGCCTGCTTGCAGCCAGCCGGAAATGATGACAGGAGCTCCTTAAGCTCAATTCTGACTGGCTGGTAGTGCTGATGGAGCCGACGTCATCGTGTATGGGATGAACTCAGCTCTGACAGCGCAAAAATTAAAAAAATAAAAAAAACAAAAGTGAAGAAATCGGAAATGAAGGGGTGCCACTCGGGAATTGTGGCACCCCTTCATTTGGACCCCAAAACTCAGTAAAAAATGAGTAATTCGGGACAGTTGGGAGGTCTGACTGTAACAGTAGTGAACAGTTCCTCAGAGACCTAAACATCAAGTCTGGATATTTACAGTTTGTTAAAAGTGATAGTGGAAGCAAGGTAAATTTCCTTGATGTAACTACTGAATGGAATGAGTTAGATAGGCAATTTGAAAGTAAGATCTATAGAAAGGATACCTTTACTAATGGGTATATGCACCATCCTTATTTCATTAAAAAGAATATCCCTAAAGGGCAATACATACGAGTTTGCCGTATGACCACTTCGTGGTTGGAATTAAAAAATGAATTTCACAGGATTACTTCTATGTTCCTGGATAGGAGTTATGATCAAGGGTACCTTGAATCTTTGCAAAGGGATATTTTGACAAAAAGAGAAAAATTCTATCCACCTATTTTAAAACATCCACTTATTGTCAACATCACCAAGGAGACTAGATTGTCAGCCATAGGCACTGTATGTAATCTGGATAGGACTGTAGAAAGTGGGGAAATTGGAGAGATTATTCAGAGGAATTGGAAGATCATTGAAGGAAATAGTGAGTTAATCAAAGTTTTTGAGACCAGGCCCAATTTTGTTTATAGGAACACCAATAGTCTTAAGAACGTCCTGGAAAGAAGTTCTACAACAAGAGTCACATCTGCTTTTCATCAAATGGGGATGTTTAAATGTGGCCATTGTAGTTTTTCCAGGTTCATCTCAGAGGGACCCTATGTGTGTGTGCCCCATTTAAAATATTCCATCAAGGTACCTGGTTATTTAACATGCAAGGCCAAGGGAGTAGTATATATTAGACTTTGTAGTGGATGTGAGGCATTCTATATAGGGATGACCACCTGGACTCTAATGGAAAGGATTAGAGAACATATGTACAGCATCAAAACTATGGATAGAAACAATGCCTTATACAAACATTTGGTAGAATGTATGTATATAAAAAAAAATTTTATTTTCCATTTTGGAAGTGGTGAAAGTTGATCCCAGGAGAGGGGACTTTAAAAACTTTGTAGAGCAGAGAGAAACGTCCTGGCAGATTAAATTGGGGGCTGACAAAAAGCCAGGACTAAATGATGCCATACACATTAAATGTTTTTTGAAGTACAGAAAGTTAACTATTAGGAAGGCTTGATTATTGATTATTTTTATTTAAAAACTAATTGATTATAGTATGTTTCTAAATTTGTTTCCATTTCCCTTATGACAAATGTGGAATTTTACTGTGTATGTCTTTTTAATTTAAGGTATTTTCTGATTATAACAAGCTTTTATTGGTTGATTGAGTAATTACAGGCAGCTTGAGATGTATTTAAGTTACCTTGTTTAGTGATTTTACTATTTTTTCTGATGAAGTCTTAGTGAGATGAAAGAGGTGAATAAAACTTTTAATACACTAAATTTAATACCTTCCCATCTTTATTGACCATTGCTTACAGTCTTCATTGTTGGTCTTTGGCTTTGGTCACATTTTTACTAACTTGACCAATCTGGTCAAAGCCTTTCTCTGTTTGTATCCTCACTGTCTCTCCTTTTTCCACTGGATGAAGAAATCTGCTTGACTTGTCATAGCTGGACTTTTTAAAAGAATGCTTTCTAGATAACTGGGCTTTGATTGCTTTGCTGTTCTTAGCTTTAGGCCTCAATAAACTAGAACCGATAGGCAATGTTGCTCTAGTTTACCTAGATAGAAGCCTCTGAGCAGGTGAGCCAAGTATATCATCACGGGGTATGTTTCTGAGATTGAGTAAATTAAAAGAATACATCGGTAGAGTCACGCTTTAACTTCTCAAGTAATTAATTGCCTTGTACTCTGTACTGCACGTTCAGCAAGTCCCTTTGATTGCGGATACTCTGAACTACTAGTAACATGTATGAAGTCCCATTCTCTGGCAAATTTCTGAAACAGTTGACTGGTGAATTGTATACCATTGTGAGAGATTAATTTCTGTGGACTGCCATGGACTGAAAAATGTCATTTCAACTTAGTAATGACTGTAGTAGAAGTGAGATTAAGTAGATCAATCGATCTCGAACCAATTTGAACAAGAGTCTACCAATACTAAGTAAATATGATCACTTCACTCGAATATGTTAGTAGCTACAATTGACCAAGGTAGATCAGGAATTTGACTTAGCTGAAGTTGTTCTCTTTGCAAATGCGCTTTAGTACTATTACACACTGGACAGGACGAAAGTACTCTATCAATGTCTTTCGCAAGAGAAGTCCAAAATACTAGTCCTCTCGCCCTTCTCTTAGTAGGTTCGGAGCCCAGGTGACCACAATGCAAAACCTGGATTTATTCTTGTAAGGAAGCAGGGACAACAATTTTAGGACATTTGAAAATAATGCCATCTTCCATCAACAACTCATCTCTGTGAGGAAAGTAAGACAGCACTTCTGGTGGTACACTAGATTGCTTTGACAGCCATCCAACACGGATATAGTGACTGAGCTTCTGCAAAACTGGATCAGTCATTGCATGATGTCTTAGCTCATCAAGTCTTGTGGTAGAAAAATTACACATGTCCATGACGTCAAAGTCAGATTTCTCTGTGTCAAGCTGTTCTGTAGTATTTCTGGGTGATGTGGATAAGGTATCAGCCAGATAAAGAAGTTTGCCTTTCATATATACCATTTTGAAGTTGTACTTTTGAAGAAAGATGGTCGATCATGAAGGTAAAGGGAAGCCTTTCTTTAGAGATTAGAGTAGATACTGTTCCTCCTAAGAACATTGCGTTGAATAAATTGCATAAATATAGAATGGTTAATCCATTTACTATGAATAACATAGATGTAAGGGACGTTATATATAGAAATTGGAAGATTTTAATGGCCGATGATAAGCTTAGGGAATTAGTGGGCGATACACCCGGTTTTGCCTATAAGAATAATAAGTCATTGAACAGACTACTGTGCTATGACAATAATAGTAAACAACATATAATGTCTCAGAGGGTTGCCACTTATGCTTGTAGGAGATGTAATTTTTGTTCATATATTGATAACACCAGAAAATTTATTCATCCCACTACAGCAACAATATATGCGTTTTAACACTATGTTGACTGTAGAACCAGAAATCAAACATATTTGGCATATTGTACTAAGTGTCCAGCCTTCTATGTGGGGAAGGCAAATCGAAGTTTGAGGGAATGCATTAGAGAATATATATATATATATATATATATATATATATATATATATATATATATATATATGCGATAAATAAGGAAGATGAGACAAATACCATAGCCAGACATGTTCTTAATGAGAGGTTAGTGCATAAGTTTAATTTTATAGTTCTTGAAGTGACCTGTAGGAGTCTTCGGTTAGCGAATATTAAGAATATAAAAGAAAAATTAGAAATAAAATGGATTATTTGGTTACAGGCCAATAAGTTCTATGGCTTGAATGATAGAGTATCTATCAAGCCATTTCTGAGAGACAGGCCATTAAATAGATACAGTCCATATAATATGAATATTTTTTATTTTTATGTACAAGTTTTTTTATGTTTAGTGGGAGTTTTATTTTGATAAAGTATTAGTGTTGTTATGAATGTGGTTAATCTGTGAGCTTAATGAAACAGTAGTCTCACTATATTTAGTTGATGTTATAATGATTTTTGTTTAGTGACAGGCTGCCCTTAATGACTTATTTCACACTTAAATGAAGTTTTTATTGCATAATGAGTTTTGATTTGTGATTTGATGTTTTTAATGAGTTGTTCTTGTATTTAAATGAAGAGTTTTTGACTTTTTTATTGAAATCTGAAGAAGTGTCATATACAGACATGAAAGTGCTTATTTAATAAATATTTCTCCTACCACAGCTCTGTTTGTGCACTTTCTTGCTGTTTGTGTTGGGTTTTATTTTCTTGAGAGGCACTTAATTCTCGGGAATTTTGTTTTTATTCACATTACACTTTAAACCAGTGTCTACTTTAAGCTCGGTGGATTTACCGGTAATCCTGACACTAAAAAAGAAGAAGTTATGTAGTTACCATGTTCCATGTTTGTAGTCCATCTCACCTACATTCTTGCTGGATGGGTTCAGAGCTGAACCTAGACTCCGCCTTGGCAGATACTAAAGCTCGAGAGCTTTTACTGGCTCGAGGCTATCCCCTATCCCATGGTGCACCACAGCAATTCCCCAGATCTTGTTTGCAAGAAAGTAACTAAATACATAATGGTGATTATACTATCAACAACTATGTGCATATAACAAAAGCATTTTGTTTTACTATCCATGGCATGTGGACTGACAACTATAACAAGGTCAGACAGCATAATGGATATTCCATCAGTTCCTCCAGGATACCAGAAGGGGGAAGGAGGGTGGGACGCAAGAATGTAGGCAAGATGGACTACAAACATGGAACGTTTTGGTAAGTACATAACTTCTTAATGTTATATAGTCCTATCTCGCAGTAATTCTTGCTGGATGGGACAGCGTCTCCAGCACCTTTATCCTGGGTGGCTCAAGCAAAGAGACTCTTTAGCACAGTGGACCCAAAGGATGACCTGTCCCGGGAGGCCAAATCTAATTTATAATGAGTGATAAAGGTATGAGGTCTTGCCCATGTAGCTGCTGCACAAATGGTATCAATGGAAGTTTGGATTTGAAGGCATATGAGGCCAATACTGCTCTAGTTGAATGGCCTCTTACTTTAGCAGGCAATTGTTTCCTAACAATTTTGTAAGAAAATGAAATGCAGTCAAAGCCATTTAGGCAGAGTTACTTTGGAAATGGGCAAGCCTTTTTTATGTCTGAGAAGGAAACAAACAATTGATCCGATTTGCTGAAATCTTTAGTCCTGTGCAAGTAAAATCGGAGAATTCTATGGACATCTAGTCAATGCAGTCTGTATTCCGATTTATTACTGTAATTGGGGAAGAATACTGGTAATTCAATAGTTGTGTTTAGATTATGTTCTGAGCATACCTTAGGGAGGAAAGAAGGATTAGTTCTTAGAGAGACTTTGTCCTTATGGAATATAATATACGGGGGTCGAATGGTCAGAGCTTGCAATTCTGAAACCCTCCTAGCAGATGTTATAGCTACTAAGAACAATGTCTTCCAAGACAACAATTTCAAGTCAGATGAAGAAGACGGTTCGAATGGTGGAGAAATCAATGAGGTCAGAACTAAGTTTAAGTCCCAGGGCTCCGGAGGTTGCCTGATTGGAAGTCTGAGAAGGACGACTCCTTTCAAAAAGGTTTTACATAAAGAGTGAGACATAACAGAATTTCCCATGTTCCCAAAATGATAATTTGAGTTGGCAGCCAACTGAACTTTAATGGTAGCAGCTGCAGCTCCTTCTTGAAAAATAGATGTGAGGAAGGACAGGATAGACTCTATGGGGGCTGAGTACGGATCTATGCCTTGTTTATCTGCCCAAATGGAAAATCTTTTCCATTTGCTGGAGTAGAATTTCCCAGTGGAAGGTTTGTGGGAAGAAATGAGTATGCATTTAACTGTAGGAGAAAGGGACATACACCTGTCTATTCTTGGAACTGGAGGAGCCATGCTGTCAATTTCAGGATTTGGATGGTAGGATGGAACTGCCCTGAATGGTGAATCAGGAGCTCTGGAGATGGTTCCAGAATCCACGGTGCTTCGAATAGATAAGGCCACAGGAAGGAGAACCAGACTTGGCGAGGCCAGTAAGGAGCAATGAGGATCAGGGTACTCAACAGTTTTGCTTTCTGAATCACTTTGGGTATGAGAGGAAAGGGTGGAAAAGCATAAAGAAATCCCGGAGGCCAACTGTGGACTAGAGCGTCCCTGGGTGACATCCCCGGATGGGGAATGAGGGCAAAGTAGTTGCTGCATTTGGCGTTCATGTACATGGCAAATAGATCGCAGCAAGGGTGGCCCCATTTGCGGAAAATGTCTTCTGCAACTTTGTTTTCAGGGACCACTCATGAGGCATCAGAATTGCTCGACTCAGTTTGTCTGCTATCACACTGGACTTCCACGGAAAGTGCGTTGCTACCAGAAAACATTGAGAGTCCATCACCCATTTCCATATTCTTTGTGCCTCTCAACAAAGTGGGTAAGACTTGGTTCCCCCTTGCTTATGTACCACACTACAGACATTGTCTGAATTGCAATTGCCCTGGTGGGAAGAGAACTGTGAAGTGCTTGCAACGCGTATAGCACTGCTCTCATCTTCAGAACATATATGTGTAAGTGGTTCTCATGATCCTGCCAGATACCTTGGACCATCATTCCCAGATAATACCCCCCCGCCCTATCTGGGAAGCGCCCATGGTCAAGACTGCATTTTGTTGAGGGAGAAGAAGGGGACGACCCAGATAAAGTTGATCTGTATGTAACCACCACGTCAGATACTTCTTGCAGGAGTTTGTAATGAGTATTTGGTGGGACAAGGGTAGATCCTGCATTGACCACTGGGTAAATAGCCACTGAAGCACTCTCATGTATAGACGGGTTGGGGGAACTAAAGGAATGGTGGAAGCCATAGTACCTAGAACTCTAAAAACTATCCTGGCCTGTACTTTGTCTTTGGTCAGCAATAATCTGACTTGGTTGTGCAATGATTATATCCTTTCTGGTGTCAGTTTTACTGTCATGGTGGTTGAGTCTATGACTGAGCCTAAGAAAACAATATGCTGCAATGGAGATAAGGCAGATTTTTTTAGATTTACTGTAATTTCTAATCTGGCGCACAAGGATAGAGTCTCGTCCCTCGCTCGAATTAGTTGGTGCTTGGTGGTAGCAGTGAGGAGCCAGTCATCTAAGTACAGAAACACCCGGAATCCCTGATGTCTCAGGTGAGCTGTGACCACCGCCATACATTTGGTGAACACTCTGGGGGCTGTAGTGGGGCCAAAGGGCAGTGTTCGAAATTGAAAATGACTGGCTCCCAGCCGAAAGCGTAGATGTCTTCTGGAGCACCTGTCCATTTTGATATGGTAGTACGCGTCCTGAAGATCTATGTAGCACATCCAATTGTCTTTTCCGATAAATGGAAAAATTGACTGCAGAGTGATCATACGGAACTTCAATTTTTTACAGAGTTGTTTAGCTTGCTGAGATCTAGGATTGATTTCCAGTCCCCGGTCTTAAGTTCCAGGTCCTATTTGCTCTGTGGCGACTTCTTGGATGACTCTTTTTTGAGGCAACGAGATAACCTCTAATGTTGCACGGTCTATTTGATTGGGTGGTACATCTGGTAAAGACCGATTTGTAGGGGGATCAGAAACAAAGGGAATGAGGTAACCTCTGGAAATTATATTTTGCACCCATCGATCTTCAGAAATTTGTAGCCAGGTGCTTGGGTACAGTGAGAGACAACCCCCGACTGCCTCCAGAGATGGGCAGTCGGGCAAAACCCTCAGGGGCGATGAAAGGGTCGATCAGAGAAAGCATCTCTATCACCATGGTGTTGCAGACCCCCTCTGCCGCGAGCGTGGCGCCTTCCACTATAACCTCCTCCTCTGCCTCCAGGGGAGGGTTGACCCTGTGCTTGAAAGAAACCTTTTGGGATATACAGAACCACATTTTCCCTCCTGTTTGACACTTGGGATAGGGTCTGGAAGGAAGGGAGAAATGGACTCCGACAGCAGACAAGGTTTTCCCTTCCTGCTCGCACCTGGTCAAAGTTTTGTTTACCTGAGGTCCAAAAAGGGATGAACCATCAAACGGGACGTTAGTAAAGGAAGACTTGAAGGATTCCGTAAAATTGCATAGACGCATCCAGGAATGTCTCTTGAGAGAGATCCTTGCTCGCTCCATCAGCTGCGTAAGAAGTCTGCCTCATGGAGGAGTTAGCAATAGAGGTAAGGGTGGAGTGCTGCGAAAATACCTTGTCAGCAGATCCCGAAGCTACTGAACCCTGAAGGGCATCTCCCAACTCCTTTAGGAGATCCCTTTGAAGCCTGGTAAAATGGGACAGGTAATTCAGCGATTGTAAGGTAAAGGCCACTGAAGAAAAGCTTTCCACACCTATCCATCATCCTAGACTCTTTATTAGGAGGATGGATATTTGAGGATGTCTCAGATAACTCCTTCTATGTGGCTGCTGCTACCACCATGGCATCCACAGGTACTCCCTTGGTTAGAAAGGTTTTGTCTTCTGGAGCAGTAATAAATTTATTAGGCCTCCTCGGGACAGGCTCCACTGTGTCTGGAGGGGTCCAAGCTTTCCTAGATATGACCCCTAAAAGTTGGTCATATGGCAGTGTCACCTAGGACGTGGAAGGTCGGGAACCAAAAACCTCAAGATAAACTGATTTGTCCTCAGTAGGGTTAGAGGTCTTCCAATCACCCCTCTAAGGATTTCTAGGATGTCCGCAAAAGAGACATCCTCAGAGGGGGATCTTGGGGACCCTTCTGATTCATCCAAATCACTGTCAGAAGTGACAGACTTAGGTAAGTCAATATGCTTCCTCTTGCAGACTCTCTTCCTAAGGACCTCTCCAGTGGGGTAATCTGGGGAGGTTTCGGAAGAGGGGACACCACCTATGGGGGCTCCTTGGGGCTCTGGTTCCCTACGCTTAGGGGCAGGTGGGGGAGAAGAGGCTGCAACCTGCTGTTGGAAGGACATCGGGTCCAATGGCAGGGCTCTAGTAGTTGACAAATCTCTATCGCCTTGAAAGCCTTACCACCCCGCTCTGAAGAAGACCTCTGCTCCGAGGAAATGGATGGTCGACTCCGAACCGGCGGAGCAGGCTCTGAAGCGCAAGTGGGAGCCAAGCTCATGCGAGCCGAAGCACCAAGAGGGAGAGTCGGATTCCCTTCTGGAGTCGACCTGAAAGTGTTGGCTCCCAGACCCCTCGGTTCCAGACTGAGCCGATGAAGTTAGAGTTATTGGTTGCATGGAATCAGGAAGAGTTCTCGGAACCAAGGGTTCCAGCACTAAATGACCCAAAACATTAGACTCCGAGAGCGTAGCAGTTGGAGGAGGAACAGTAGACTAAGAATGGGATGAATCCAAAGCTTTTGGGTCCAGAGGAGCTAAAATTTTTGCCAGCGCTGGGTCACAGAGCAGCCTCTTCACCACCCACTCTACATCATCATCAGATACTGTCCTGGAGGAACGGGTGGTGATAGATGGAGATCTCCTCCTTTCCAAAATAGGAGATCTTAAAGTTGGTGAAGCTGGTTCCAAGATCAGTGAATGTCTTGATAGAGATGATCGTCTTGGAGCCGATGAAACAGTCGGCACAGAGACTGATGAAGCAGAATCAGAGCCAGAACTCTTCAGCTCTGTTGCTTTTGATTTTTTGGTCGGTTCCAAAAGAGGAGCCGATGGAGATTTCCTTTTATGACTCTTAGAAACTGTCTGACCTTGTTCCAGCTGTTCTTGGAAGGAACTTGTCATAAGACCCCTATCGATAAGTTTTCTTTTGCGTTCATTAAGAACCCTGGTGCTGAACACATGACAGAAGGGACAGGGTTCTTGCAAATGAGCCTCTCCAAGACAGTACACACAACTGGGGTGACTGTCAGTCAATGACATTTTCTGAGAACATTTATCACATTTTTTAAAGGCAGAAGGGTGGTGTTCTTTGTGTTCTCTGTCTTTATCCTTTGACATTTTGCTTTGAGAAGGAAAGAAACAAATACAATAAGAATAGTACAACTATAAGAAGATATATATTATTATTAGAAGGAGAAAAAACTAGCACACAGAGAGGAAAGGCCCTCTAATTTAAACAGGCAATTGTGTCCCTCTAACTAAAACGGGCCATACAATCCTTAAAGAAAGGGACAGGGGAAGCAAACACTCACAACAATCACAACTATTAATGAGAAAAAGGAAGAAATATAGTCAGAAAATATCAAAATATTTCACTTAGCCAACGAACCAGTAAGAAGACAACCTCGAAGCTTTTGCGGCAAATGAGATCTGGGGAATTGCCGTGGTGCACCATAGGATAGGGGATAGCCTCGAGCCAGTAAAAGCTCTCGAGCTTTAGTAAGGGCCGAGTCGGAGCCGAAGTTCGGCTCCGAACCCATCCAGCAAGAATTACGGCGAGATAGGACTACATAACATCACTTCATTTCTTGCCAATAAATCTACTGCATCAATCTTTTCACCAATTACTAACACACCATCTACATAGAAAACAGACTGTTGCAGGTCTATTTGATTAACTTGCTTTTTGAAGTGACTCTTCTTTGCAACTGTGTGAGGCTTACTCGATTTACAAAATCTTTGAAAATGGTTCCATTTCTTACACTTGTGACATTGCTGGCTAAATGTTATGTACTTTTCCCTTCTGGCACCATAATTCTGACAGTTTACAATAAAGCTTGATTTAGGATTTGCTGATTCACTCTTATGCTGTACTAAGCAATGTTTGCTTTGCAGTGAGCATGCTCCTTTAACTGAATTGGTCTTGGAGTGTGCTAGAAGAATATGGGCTTTACCTGGAAGTCCCACAGGGGCTGCTACTATCATGTGCTTAGGCCTATTTGCCTGTCACATGTTGTATGCTGTCTGCATTAGTGCTGAAGCTTACTGAAACCATGCTCTTATCACTAGCAAGCATATTTGCGTTCCTTTCTGTAACTTCATGAATCTGACAAATCTCAACGGCTTTACTCAGCATCAAATCACTGTCACAAAGCAAAATCTTTCTCACAGCAGCATTATTAATACCACACGAGTCTGTCATTTATTAACTCATCCTTTAAATTACCAAACCTACACATTTTAGCTTTGTTTCTCAGGTCAGCAACATAAGCTGCAAAAGTTTCCCCTTGCTTTTGATCTCTCATGTAAAACAAATGCCTCTCTAGTGTAACATTAGTCTGGGGGTTACACATTTCTCCGAATTTGAGCTTCAAACACTCTGGGTCTTCCCTTTATTCAGCCTGCACAACAACACAATGAGTTTCTCCTTCACCTTCATACATTGCTGGTGCACAGACAAATGAATGCTCCCCTTTCAATGTTTTCAGACCCTGCTAGGTTCAGCAAAATGAATGCCCTGGTACATGCATATTTATCAGAATAAGCTGCTTGTATAAATATATTGTATTCTTGCTCAAATATTCTCCAGTTCTATGCAATATTCTGATCAAATACAAGTGGTTGTGGCTTACAAAATCCATCTGCCATATTAACCTATCTCAGTGAAGACTCTTGCAAATATGCACACACTCATACTTGTACATACACTATACATGTGCTTGACATTTATGGCAGTACTTGTAACAACACAACAAGCCTTTGTATAACTGAATTTTATTAAACAAGTTTCCTGAGCACTGTAACACTGAAATCTCTTTACTGTAAAAAAACACTTGTCTTGAAATTACTTTGCTATACAAGCCCTTTATCTTGTAATTGCTTTAATGCCAAAGCCATTTATCATCATTTTACTGCTAAAGTAATTTATTATCATTTTAAAAACATTTTGAACAACTGTGCAATGCAAATAAGCTGAGCAATAGAAACTGAGGGCAAGAAACATTTCAAAGGGGCTATACTTTGCAAATAAACTGTAGTAATGGCACTTTACGAATGAACTGTCTCAAATTAATTGCACTTGCGAAAAAGCTATCTGAAAGTAATGGCAATTTGCAAATAAACCTTTTCAAAGTAATTGCACTTTGCAAATATATTGGGCAGAAGAAGCTCAGAGTGAAAAACACTTCATAATAACTGCACTTTGTGAATAAACAGTACACAGCACATTGTAATTTCCCCAAAATGGCTGCCCTTTGCCAAACAACTCTGTACAGTATAAGAGACAGTCTGTAATGGTGGCACTCTGCAAACAGACACACCCAGGCACAAGAAACTTTTGAAATAGCTGCACTTGACTGCACGTCACAAAATAGCTCACTTCACACACAACAAACTCTTCAGAATAAATGCACAGTAATAAGCAAACACTTTTACACTCTTTGAAATACTTCGAACAACTCTAGTTATGCTATTCAAGGCTTCTTTCAATGCGTAGTAGCAATTTGTGGCAAAACACAGCAACTTGCCAAAATACATGCAATCACCTTTGCTTTACTTATGCTCGATGCACCCTTTTCTGCCCTTTCTATTATAGCCATTTTGCTCACTGAATCTATTACTGTGCCCTTTATGCCTTTTGTTATATTGGTTTTGCTCATTTAATCTCTTTTCATGCCCATTATACTTTCTTGTGCTTGTCTTAACTCTAATCATGCTCATTTCACTTTAAAAATGCTCATTTTACTATTCTGAGGTAATTCTGAACACTTTATGTACTTTTCTGATGCTCGTTTTATCAGTTAACTTTTATTTGATTAATGAGCTCTTTTATGCTTCTCGTTTGTTTAATAAATGTTTCTGTGCTATTCGTTTGCTTAACAATATGTTTTGTGACCTTGTAATGCTCCATTTTACCTCTTAATAAATAAATCCTTCTTGTGTGTGCTCTCTTTACCTTTGACTTGTTTCTGGCCCTTTTTTGCTCTAAGTTCTTTTAGTTTGCTTTCGCCATTATCTCTGTACCTTGTGGCTCTGAAGAATAGTTTTTGCCATCCCGGTTCTGACACCATGTTTCTCACCTGGTCAGAATACAACAAGCGAGCATCATGGGGTCTTGTTCAAGCAGCTTTATTGTATACAAACACATCAAAAACAAACTAGCTATTATGCACATCTGTTAACATTCTGGCTGTACTTTCAAAATGGCACTGAAGCTAACACTTTGAGTGTTGGATCCTGGAGTCATTTTAAAGACTGCCTCTGTCCATAAGGGACATGGGCAGTACAACCAGGAGTGAATTTAAGGTTCCCCATCAATTTATCCAAATTCTTTTTGAAGAAAGCGAGGGATGGGTTTTGTTTTACAAAGATGAGAAGTTTACTCCATAGACAAGGTAGTCTTTGGGACATGAATCTGTCTCTCCAGCAAGTTCTGTTACAGTCACAAATAAGGTTCAGGTCCATGGAACACTTAATCCTCATATAATTTTTCTTGCGAATATGTAACATTTTCATAAGGTCTGGATCAGACAATGTCTTGTATGTCAGCCATACATCCCCTCTCAATAAATAAAATAAGACTGAGTAAAGGGAAAGGGCCTTTAATCAATCTGCATAAGACCAGTGTCTTACACTTTGTATTCTTTTAGTGAGAAACCTTTGGGGCCACTCCAACTGGTCCAAGTGCCAGGTCAGGTAGATGCAGAAGGGAGCACTGTACTCAATTATAGATCTGACGAGGGTAGACTATAATGGCACTGTGACTTCCTTTGATCTTGATGCCATGCTTTTACTTACAAGTTGAGCCACACTGATGAATTTCCTCACTACAGTAGCTACCTGGTGGTCAAACGTTAGATTACTATCTGTTTTCCTAGGTCCTTCACCACTGGGACTACTTTTAGGTGTGTGTTATCAATAATTTGCATGGAAATCTGATTTATCAATAGGTATGATTATGCGTTTTTTACCATTCAGTCTCAGACCATGGTTTTGGTACATTTTTATGCCTGTTTGTAGGATGTCAACATTGTTTGGGGATGCAATACTCTCAGCTTACAGTCGTCTGTCTTGGTAACCAGAGGCCCCCAACACTGGCCTTCACTTCAGAGAAGTATATACCAAACAGGAGGGATCCCAGCATGGAGCCCTGTGGGACACCACTAGTAGAAGTCTTCTTATTGGAAGAGGATTCACCTATCCCGACATGTGTCCTGTCAGTGAGCCAGTTGGCTATCCATCTGATGATGTAGGGGTCTGTGCCTAACTCAGCAAGTTTATCTAGGATCCCTGAGTGGGGAATTGTGTTGAAAGCTTTGGATGGGTCTAGATAAGTGGTGTGCACCGTTTTACCCTCATCCATGGCCCTGGTGACTTTCTCAAAGAAGTCCACCAGATTGAACAGGCAAGACCTCCCTTTAACAAAGACAAATTGGGTATAGTCCAGTGTTTGGAGAGTTCCTATGTCATTATTGATCAGGTCCATGATAATTCTCTCCATGGCCTTGCAGATAAGACTGGACAAGCTTATGGGTCTGTAGTTCCCTGGGTCAGATGATGGGCCTCCCTTGTGCAGAGGACAATTGTTGCAGTTCTCCACTCCTCTGATACAAAGCCCATCCAGAGGGTGTGGTGAAACAGGGTTTCTAGTGGCCCTGATAGAGTCTGTTTTAAGCTACTTAAGGATCCTGGAATGTTGTCGGGACTAACGGTGGCTGTGTTTTTGGCTTTAATGAGAACAGTAAGGACCTGCTCCCTCATAATGACTGGTAGGGGGACAGCTGTAGGTATTTCTTTGGGTGTGGTATGAAGTGATGGGTGGAAGAAGTTTGAACTGAACTTGACGGCCAGCAGGTTTGCTATAGTTTCAGGCTGGGTCTAAGTGTTGCCAAATGTTTGTGATTAACTCGGCAAATTGCTGAGCATTTTCTCAGAGGTTACAAACATTCTTCCTCTTCTTTCGGCTTTTCCCAGTTAGGGGTCGCCACAGCGGAACTCCGGTCCGCTAATGATTGGCAGTAGATTTTTTACGGGTACAGAGGTGCCAGCTCGACGCCCAACCTTCAACTAAGGCACGCCCGTTCTATGCATGTCTTTCGAGCGGCACTAGACCGTGGGGAGGACATGCAAACTCCAAATAGAAGGTGCTCACACCGAGAATCGAATGGGAGAACCTCTTGCTGTGAGGCAACAATGTTGCCTTTGCACCACTGCAGCTTTCAGAGGTTACAAAAATAATTAAAAAAAAAAAACTTGTGGTTATCTTTCAACTTGGAGACTATCTTTGCCTCAGAGTTCGCTATGGCAGATTTTACCAGCTCTCTATTTTGTTTGTTTAGAGTGGTGAAAATGTCTTTTTGCACTATTTTATCTGTTCCTTCTTGGGTTTGGAGAGGATTTTTTTTGTTTTGTTTAATAAACCACCCTGGTGCACCACTAGCATAAACTGGTTATTTTTGCCAGTAATCATAGTTTTGACTTGGACAGATACCGCCTCTTCTATGCAGCTATGACTGTGGTTGTACAGTACTTTTGTGTACAGCTCAGAGTAGGCCTCTGTGTCATCTGGGTTCGGAGAGGCCTGGATGTTTCATAAGGTGTCACTTAGAGGTAATTGGCCTTAGCAAAAGTTCTTACCAGGTTTGGAATTTGATGGGCGTTCTAGGTTAGCTTTAATACTAAAGGTGTGGTCAGATATTACCAGACAGGAGGTAATGAATGGGAGGGAGCAACATTTTCCCCATATTTGTGAGTACTAGATCTAGGATATTTGTAACCCTAGTGGGGGAGCTAACTAGTTGCTCCAGGGTGCTTGTACTGACAAAGTCCACAAACCTCTGAGCAAGTGAATCATAGGTTGTAGAAGTCTCCCAGTTTATGGAGGGGTAGTTGAAGTCATCCATAAGTATGATGTTAGGCTGAATGTTAGGAGATTCCAGTAAGCTTAGGTAGGAGGTCTTTTTCCAGACTAATACTCGGGATGTGTGGCTAGCAAGGGTATGATAGGGGGTCATAGGATATGGTTAGCTGAGCACGGAGCAACTCAAGAAAGTCATCTTGTTGGAGCAGTCTAGCAGTGTACTTGCCCTTTATGAACACTGAGACACCTCCTCCCTTTGTTTTATCCTGAGCTGAGGGGCATCGAAATGTAAGAATGGCATTGTAGCCTTTGACAGCTGGGTGCTCCCCATGGTTCTGAACTATGTTTATATGACTGCACATAGGTCTGTGTTCTCCAGGGTGAGGACTAGGAGCACTACCAGCGGGATACAAATGTGGTTATTTACTCTCACATGGACTATGACTGTGTCATACTGGTACTTGTGATTTAAAGACCTAAGTGCATGCATGATCTGACCGATCCTGGCTCCAGAGAGCTCACTGTAATCTTCTCCTTACTTAGCCTGGTTAGAGGGTAATCAGTACGTCTTACAGTGGAATCCCCAATAACTAGAATGTTTGGCTGTGTGGTATGTTGCCTTATGGGCTTGGAAGCAGGTCTACTGGGGTTTTAAAAGGAATGCATTCTGTGAGGTGCTGTCTTTTTTGTGTGTGTGCAGGGCCACTCAGAGATGCTTTTAGGAGGTCTTGGAGATTTGGGTAGATAACAAGTGAGTACCTCCACATATGTGGAGCTGTGTGTTTGTGCCTTGGTGTCAGTAGTGAGTGTTGTGGGTGTAACACTGACAACCTGGTTTGCATTTTCACATGTATGAGCTTTGCCTATAATGACACCGTGTCTACATCTCTCGCACACTGTGCTTTTAGACTATAAAGCATCAATCACATTTGTGAAATATGGCTTTACAAGAAAAAGTAGAAAGATTTGACTTTTGTTCAATTTGTTAAACTTGTGGTGGACTAAGACGCATATGCCCACTTCATGTCATAAATGTTTGGAAGGACACTGAAGAGAAGGTGGAAAAAAAGAAGATGAGCTATAACTAAAATTTTGTTCTTGACAGCACTTGTATGGGATAATTCACGATATGAATTGCATATTATATTGTAAAATATTTTCAGTAAGTGTTGTATTTGATAAAGATACTAAGTAAGTACCTTTTACTTTCTTTTATAGTTTTAGGAAATGTAGGTATTACAAAGAAAGGCTGGACAAAAAGCATGTTTAAGTTAATATGGTGTATTCTTGAGTTGCTGAGGTGGAGGATGGGATGTAAAAGTGCACAGATTATATTATATGTAGAGTTATATGTTTTCTCTTACTTTTACATAGATGAATGTCTGGATTAAAGCCTTTGACTTAATCTAATAGGTTTTTCTTCCCATAAGCAGTTACATTAGAGGACACAGAATGTAATGACAAGTTTTCCTTTGACGAATAAATGTTCAGTGTTAAGCTGAGAAGTTTACAGAACTGTACATTTGGCACTTGTGTATCCATGGAGATAAGCAGACTATAAGGGGAAGGAATAAAAGGGCACTTTTTAAAGGGACAATCCCAGTGTTTGAAATAAGGGTCCAAGTTAAGCTGACAGAAGTCACGCCCACTTCAACATGTTACTTTCATTCCTACTCACAGTGTCATTTTACTTTTAAATATCCTGAAAAATCCACAGTTCCAGTCTTGTTTCAGTTCCCAGGATAAACTAATATTTGGATTTGTGTTCCTCTCCAACTTATATTGGATTGGGGAACTATGACCCAGTTATTGGCTCATACTTAAAATAAAGAAAACTTTGCCAGGGAATAGGGACATTAATGTATACTAATTTTTAAATTTTGCATCACTCATGCTTCAACAGATTTTCAAGCAGCCCACTCATAAAAAATAGTGCATTGGTCTAGTAGTATTCAGAAATCAGCACATACCAAACTAGAAACTGAAAAAGGAAAAGAAGAGTATGTCTACTAATGGTCCAGCCTTCTGTCACACATTTGCTTTCTATGGAATTATTAGCAGATCAGAAAGTCACTACACCAGGACAGCATTCAAAAATCAGAATACAGTAAACCATGAAAGAAAGAAAAATATGGTTTCCACTACTGTTTGCCCAACTCTAGTGCTTTCTACTGGTAGAAGCCGTGTCTTGAAATTGTTGTAGATGGCCAGGATTCACAATCAACACATAATAAAATATGAAATGAAAGAAACAATAAAAAAACACTGTTTACTAATATTTTAAAAGCCTTACATTACTGATGTGCTTTCTAAAGTAGCAGCGGCGGCAGTCAGGTCACAAAATACCTGAAAGGCTACTTTACTCAATGGGTAAAATGCACAGATTAAACTAATGAATGGCTCACAGGAAGAGTTGTCAGTACAACTGCAATTTGAGATGGAATTTGGCTAACATCTTTGAAACTTCCTTCAGGTACTCTTCACCCACCCCCCTCAGCCAAAGGTGGGCATGCTCAGAAAGGCAAACCTGAAATGTAAACAAAGGCTGAATCAAAACAAAATATCCCTGGGACTGTCCCTTTAAAGCTAAAGGTTAATGTTTTCTAAAGCATATCAGCTGATTTTCCCAAATGGGAGGGGAATGAAGATAAGACAAGAGCATGTAGCAATTAGTGTAAGTAGGAGCACAGGCAGTAACATACATATCAGCAAGGATAACCTTAATGTTAGATTAAGTTATGCTTGTGTGTGCAGCTTTCAATTTGTGACAATTGATCCTATTAGGAGGGTTAAACTTCATTACCTGAAGACGTACATAGTTTTGCATGTTTGTTTTAAGTTAATAGGTTATGGGGGTATGTTTGCTTGTTTGTTTTTTTTTGTTCAATTGTTTTCATTAAAACAAAATGTCTTGCAAAATGTGACACTGGTTCAAATGGAAATGGCAAGAAACTATAAGATATCAAACTGCCAAACATTAGTGGCTGCATGTATACACATTTAAAAAAAAAGTCATACATATTAAGTGGGAATAATAAATTATCATAACAGCTACACTAAACATATTTTGGAATGTGAATGGCCTCAGAGGTATAAAGTAAGAGTATCGAGTTATATCATGAAAAGCAGAGTGCAAACTGAAATATTGCAGGAGGCACATTCGGTAATAAGCAAGCATGTGAATTTCATGAACAAAGGATTTCAGGATGGATATTCAGCAGAAAATCAGGGGCAAAGGAAAAGGGGAGTACTTATACTAATTGCTACAGGAGCTCCAATAATGATAGAAGTGGCATAAAAGATAGTAAAGGCAGATTTGTGGTAGTAAGGGGCTAGGGGGCAAAGTAAGGAGGGAGGATTATGCTGACATGCATTTATATTCCAAATAAAACTGCTATTATGAAGCGTAAAACAATCTTGGTAGAAATGATCAGCTTTTAGCAGGGAATATTTATAGGTAGAGAGTAGAACTTCATTTGCAATAGATAGGATGCATCTAGGGACTTACAGGGGAAAATATAACAAAAAAAGAGTAGATTTCTGAAGAAAGTTATGAAAATATTTGGCATGGAAAAAGTGCACTCAATAGTAGGAACCTTTACAGAACTTGCATATTATTTCCCAAGGTGCAATAATTGGGCCAAAAGAGAGAGAGAAATTATATTTCACAGGAACATGTGCATTTAAATTAAAGCTTCAAACATCCAATAACTACTTCAGATCATGCACTAATAACATCTAAGATAAAAATGCAGGGTAATGAAGTAAAATGAGACACTTGGTGCTTCTCTGCCTACCTGTTAAAGAGAGATCAATTTAAGGAATAAGTAGAGGAAATTATTCAATAACTATTAGGAAAGATAGACATTTCTTCAGATGTTATGGGTAGTGAGGGATAAAATGAAAATGGAGTTTAAAAATAGGGTAGAAATAAAAGAAAGAGATATGGTTAAGAACTAACAAAATCATCTAGAGGGGCTGACAAAGATGATAGTATTGCAGCATAAGGGGGATCTCACAGGATAAAGAAAATGCACAATTGCAGACTGCTAAAGACAAAATAAGGGAGCATTTGGATAAAATGCATGAGTTGAAATTGCTGTTAATTATCTGTTTTTTGATAACTCAAGAGCACACACACAGCTCAAGAGCACAAACACTCTTAGCACAACAACTTAGGAAACAAAAAGTAGAAGGGTTTGTCGCCAAACTTAGGGAACCTATAACAAAAACAATAACCAGAGATCCGGTGGAGGTGCTAGAGATATTTTATGACAATTTGTATAAAGCAATGTGTACATCAATAAAAAGTACACATGGATATATTTATGGAAGACTTGTTTATGCTAAGGTTAGAGGTGTATGAGGCTCAACAATTAACAGTTAAAATAAGAGGAGATGAGACAAAATGGTGATGTATAATCAATCTGCAATAAGTCTCCAGGAATAGATGGTATTCCTGTAGAAGTTTGGAATCTAGGAGGGACGAGAGTGATAAAGATCTGGAACATGTTGTTCAACAGTATTTTAAAAGAAGGGGTAGCACCAACATCCTGGAAGAAAGCTGTAGTGGCTGTAATACCTAAAGATGGTGAAGACCCATCAATCCCATCTTCATACAAGCCTATTTCAATTTTAAACCATGACTATAAAGTATTTACATCTATAACAGCTAAAAGAAATGCAAAGATGTTGCCAGAATTGATATATATGAATTAGTGTAGTTTTGTGGATAGCTGGCAAACATTTGACAGCATTAATAGAGCAATGATGATCCAGAGGGAAACAGAATATAAGAAAAAGACCACTGTTGCTGATGGGTCTTAATGCAGAGAAAGCATTCAACAGAGTAAGCTAGGACTTTACAAGTAAAGCAAAGGAAACATTTGCATTCCCTGATACAATAATAAAGTTAATTAGGAAGATATAGGATAATAGGAAATCACTAGGCTATTGGCTCTGAGGCCTTACAAGCATAGCCAAGAATTTAGCCTATGTTCCCTCAAGTCAGCACCTGACGCCCCTGTCCAGCAGGGACACAGGTGGAATCCCAGGGGTATATTTTCTGTTCTCCATCTAGTTACCCAGGTTGCGCTTAAAAAGGGATAATGAGGTACTCTGCTTGATGTGGAGAAGTCATCTACTCCACAGAAGGGGGAGTCTCTGGGACACAAATCTGTCCTGCCAACAAGTCCTGTTGCTGTCACAGACCAGGGTGAGGCCACAGGTGCAGGTTACTCGAGTGGAGCTTGACTTGAAGAAATGCAGCAGCCCCATCAAGGCGGGGTCTGAGATTGCTTTGAATGCCAGATAGAGGTCGCCTCTGAGGAGTCTGTAGGAGACTGAATAGAGGAACAGTGCTTTTAGCCTATCTGTGTAGGGTAGCTGTTTGAGGCCCTGGATTCTCCTGGTGAGGAATCACTGTTCTCTCTCCAGCTGGTGCATGTGCTTTGTGAAGTACAAGCTGAAAGGGGTGCTGTACTCAACAATGAGTCTTATAAGGGAAGAATACAGGGATGTTATGACCTCCTTGTCCCTGGATGAGATACCCTTCTTAATGAGGTGGGCCATGTAGAAAGTATTCCATACAATGGAGGCAATATGGTGTCATAAGTTAGGCTGCTATCAACCTGGGTGCCCAAATCTCTCTCAACTGACTGCGTGCTTAGGACCTTGTTATCAATGTGATCATTTGTGGGGACGTCTCTCTCCCCAAAGGGGATATGATGCATTTTCTAGAACTCAATTTGAGGCCAAGTTTCTGGCACCAGTCTTTTGTTCGGATGAGACCCTCTTGGAGGATGTCTACATCATTAGGAGATTTGATGACAGCGCCCAGCTTGCAATCACCTACAAACTTGGTCAGCCATAGCCCACTGGTTTTGTCCTGCACCTCAGAAAAGTGTATCCCAAACAACAGAGGCCCCAAGACCAATCCCTGGGGTACGCCTCTCGTTACGGGTCTATTGCTTGAGGTAGCTTCCCCTATTTTGACTAGGTGGGTTCTATCAGTGGGCCAGTTTGCTACCCATCTGGTAACATATGGATTGATGACTAGTTGAGAGAGTTTATCTATTATACCCGAGTGGGGAATAGTATCGCAAGGCTTTAGCCAGGTCAAGTTAGGCGGTGTGCACCATCTATGCAGGCAAAAATTGAAGTGGGAGAGTTCCTCACTAAGTTGTGTCTGAACACGGGAAGCAGGCAGGGTTGTCCTCTTTCCCATTTGTTATTTGCATTGTATTTAAAACTACTGGCAAAGAAAACATGGGACTCAGAAATTCAACAATGTAACCGGCATGGTAATCAAGAAAAGACTATTTAATTTTCTACCAGATAAAACCTGAAAAGGACATTTCAGTGCTCTGGAACATTCTGAGATGGTTTTAAGTTTTTAGGAATATAAAATGAATGCAGACTAAACAAAGGCTATGTGAAGAGAACCTGTGGCAGGAAGATTCAGGGCCACTTTAGCAACCAGAGGGATACCAAACGACTATGGAAGGGTATAAACCATCACCGACTACAAACCTGCGTCAGCCTCATGCAATGACCGCACTGAATTTTTGAACCAGCTGAACATCTTCAGCAGGTTTGATGCAGATAACAAAACAATAGCAATTAAACTACCTGTTGACAAGGATGAAGCAGTGCTGAGCCAGAACACAACTAAAGTCATCAGAACCTTGAAACAGGTCAATCCGAAGAAAGCAGCTGGCACAGATAACATCATGGGTAGGGTACTCTGGGAATGTGTGAAAGATATGGCACTGGTACTCGCAGACCTGTTCAATGCTTCTCTACAACTAGGCAGTGTACCAAAATGCTTCATGAAGATGACCATCATTCCCTTACCCACAACCAACAACTCTAAATGACTACCAACCAGTGGCTTTAACCTCAACAGTGATGAAATGCTTTGAGAGGCTGGTTAAAGATCACATAGCCTCAAGCATACCAGAGACTCTGGGCAGATTGTAGTTTGTATACAGGACGAACTGTAATACAGCGGAAGCCATTTTGCTATCAGTCCACGAAAGTTTGACCTACATGGATGGCAAGAAAGCAAGACTACTATTCATAGACTTCAGTTCTGCCTTCAGTACGGTCATCCCTCAAAATCTGGTAATGAAACTACAACAGCTGGGCATCAACTCCCACTTATCTAATTGGATTTTAAGCTTCCTCACAGAAAGGCTTCAAAGGGTTTGTGTGGGTGACAATTCCAAAAGCATAACCCTGAGTACAGGAGTACCTCAGGAGTGCATCTCAAGTCCTCACCTATTAACCTTGCTGACACATGACTGCGTGACCAGACATGAGTCCAATAAAATCATCAAACTCACGGATGACACCATGGTAATAGGTCTGGTCAGAGACTGAGAGGAGATGGCCTATAGGAATGAGACTGAACATCTGAAGGGTTGGTGTGACAACTTAGCGCTGAATGTCAGCAAGACTAAGGAAATGATTGTGGATTTCAGAAGGTCTCAAGAACCACACCAACCTTCAGAGATGAAAGGGATGACAGTGGAAAGGGTCAAAATTACAAAGTTTCTGGGATTACACATCACTGAGATCCTGTCCTGCTCAGTCCATGTATATTACACAGTCAAAAAGGCTCAGCAATGTTTGCACTTCCTAAGGAAACTTAGGAAGGCAAAACTATCAAAGACCATCATCCAAACTTTTTACAGGGGTACCATCAAAAGTGTTTTTACCAATAACTTCCCTGTCTGGTATGGGGGCTGCAACACCTCTCCTCGTAAGGCTCTTAGGCGAGTTGTAAGGGCAGCAAAGAAAACCATTGGTTCCTCTCTTGCACCTCTGGAAGACCTATACAAATCATGTTGCATCAGTAGAGCCAGGAAGAAATCCAGTGATCCTTTGCATCCTGCAAACAGTATGTTCTCCCGCCTCTCCTCGGGTAGGAGATAAAGAAGTATGCACTGTAAGACTTCTAGACATAACAACAGTTTCTTTCCTCTCTCCATCAGACTACTGAACTCTTGTGAAAAATGAGCTAGGAGACTGTCAATGCATTCTTCCCCTCCTACCACATAGTTATGCTATTTTTCTGACTGTATAGAGCCTTACATATCCAGGCTGTACAAGTATTAAGCTTTTTCATGGGCAATAACTAACTGATGTGTATATTTAACGTTGGTTCACACCTTACCTTCTGTAGGACTCCATGACCTTCAATATAAATCACAATGTGCAATTTTCTTGCTGACCATTCCATATGCTGCTTAGGTCTTATGTTACAGTAATGTCATGCATATGTTGTTACTCAATTTATTTACATGTAAAGTGTGCCTGGTCATTATGTTATTTTATTCTTTTTTTATTTTTATTATTATTTTCTTCTTCTTCTCTGTATGTATGTTTTTTGAACTAGGAATGAATCATTGCAATTTTGTTCAGCTACATTGCGGTGTAGTTCTGAATGACAAAGTTTTCTTTGACTCAACTTTGAATTGGTTCAGCAATACCCATATGTACATGGGTAAGATAAAATGAAGTATATAGGATTATATGTCAAAAAGGATTCTGTTATGGCAGCTAAGGGTATATTGCAACAGACTAAGCAAAAGATAATACAAAAAAAACCTGAGAAACTGAAAACACTTGTTTTTGGACATGGATATTACGAGACAAACAATGAAAATGTTTTTAGTCCCTTTAGTTGTATATACAGGTCAGGCATATTTTTTTTTAACAACCAGAGGAAAAGTTGTTGACAGTAATTGATAGTCAGGTGAACGATTTTACCTGGGATGGGAAGAGAGCAAGGGTAAAGTGGGATAAGTTGATCCTTCCACTAGAACAAGACACGTTAGGACTTTCCTTTCATTAAGATGTTGTAATATGGGACATTGTCAAATATAAAGACATAACACTCCCTGCCCTACGTTTAATTCTCAAAGTCAATAATAAATACACGGTTATTCTACGTCAGCTAAGAGAATTAACATCATCAAAATTTGCTTATATTTCGGTCAATAGTCAGGACTTTACCAAACTCTTGAAGATTATACAAGCAATTTCGAGCTCAGAGAAAATGGTCCCCAAAGCCTACAACCTATTGAACTCTATAATGCATAACTCAGTTTGCCTCTTCTCCAGCTACTGGGACAACCATGGAACCCCTTTCACAGAGGAACAAAAACTATCTGCCATAAAAACTACCTTAGAATTATCCCCCTTTAAAAAATTAATTTACACACAATTAATGGTTAATAATAACTCATATTATACACTATCTGTGCTTAATAAGTTTGACCCCAGAAATACTCCCTCCTGTACATGTTGTCCCTTTCCAAATGCTGACCTTATACACATTCTCTGGTCCTGCAAATATTCCCACAAACTTTGGACTTCATTGAAAGTTCACCTCAAGAAAATGGGATACCACAAATCTACTCTCTCTTGGGAGTTAGCGATCCTTCATATACCCACTGTTAAACTATCTAAATTAGACCTGCACATACTAGTCATTTTATGCTCCCTGATTAAATTATATATTACTAAAAACTAGCTGGATTGCACCAAACTCTGTTGGAATACCTTCAAGGAGAAGGCTTTTACATATATTTCAGCACAAATGTTTATTATAAAAGGACCTAGGAAAAAAGCCTTCTTTGGGAAAATTTGGAAGAATTTACTTGACCTTATTCTCTACAGTTAATCGAATTCATGGATTCTGTCTCGGATTTAGGTATAGATTTTCACTTTAAGATTATCTAGGAGATCCACTGATATCCTTTAGAACCTTAATGTTCTTTTCTTATTTAATTTCTCTAAATGGTAGCACTCTTGTTTTTGTAAATATTGTATATATTTTTGTTTGTTTTATAAGTTTTAGATTGTATTAGGCCTACCTGCATATTCATATCTTCATGTAATGTTCATTTACTCTTGATGTGAAATAAATAAAAAAGTTATTTGAAAAAAAAATAGAACAAGATGCTTTAGGATTATCTGACTTGAATGGATATTTTATAGGTATGCAATTAAAGCTCACATACATAATGCAGGCAGAAAGCTATAAGTCAAAGCAGAAAGGATGATGATGAAACAGAGGCCAAACCAAGAAATGAGGACATAATGGGATTTTGGATCGATCCTTAGAATAACACCCATGCAGAATATTACATTCATACAGCAGCAGAAGGTGTTCTAAAAACTAAGCCTGTGCTGAAATGGAGAAAAGACATTCTGCCAACAGGAATGACTGGAATTAAGGATACAAAGAATAGGCAAGAGGGGTTGGAATTTACTGGAGAAAACTGACAAAGGAACCAAGGTATTGGGAACAAATAACTAGAGAGGGAAAAGTAATAGAGTGGGAAGAGGCCAATAAGACATTTGGGCTGCAGGCTAGAGGCTGCCTCCCCTATTAGGGATTGATATCAGAACACAGGCATACAGAAAGGAATAGGGGAATCCTAGGTCAAAGACCTGCTCTGGTAGAGCTTTTAGCTGAATCTAAAATAGAAGTTGTTGTTAAAAACAAAGATAAATTAGTAGGGCATATAAAATATTGCATGTTAACTATAAGAAAGCAATCAGAGGAGCTTAGAAAAGATTTGGAAGAGAAAGTGGACCAGCAATTTACAAGGAAACAATGGGAGAGGATATGTAGTACTCCCAAATATGGTACAACATCTAGAATATTTAGAACTTTTGCTTGGAAATGTTTGCATAGGTATTTTTATATCGCAAGCAGACTCCAAAGATTTTTTTTCCTCAGGTAGATGGCAAATGCTGGAGGTGAGACGGAGATTAAACAGTTAACTGGGAACATATGTTTTGGGAGTGTAATGAGTTGGCAGACTTTAAAAATTCCCTACAGAGTACTCTTGTCAGAAATATTGGGAGAGCAAATGGGTGCAACTAAGGAAATCACTTTTTAGAGCTGGGATACTGGATTTGAAGCACCTAGATATGATAAGGGCCTTGTTGAGTGCAATTCTGGTGGTTGCCAAAAAAGAATTAATATAACATAGTAACCAATGTTTACACAAACTGTATATGAAGTAGTGAATATTGTAATAGAGACAAAAGAACTGAAAGTAGGATCTTTAGAAAAGGGCAGGAGCAGACAACACAGAACAAATAGAAATTGTCAGAATAATATATGCAGAATAATGTTTGGGAGGAGGAATGAGGTTTAAGAGAATACAGTAATTGAGCATTACGTAATGCTGTATAAAACCAAGTATGCAATGTATAATGTTTTTAACTGTGAATATGTTTACATTTTTTTCTTTTATATAAATGCTTACGATAGTTCAATAAAGGTCTAACAAAAAATGCCTGAAATATGGATGGATAGAGATGTGATAAGCATCTTTTACATCTAGTGTTACCAGGAAACTAAAATGAGGAAGAGGTAAATAGCATTTGAACTTGGGCATTATCACAATTTGGTTTAAGAAGGAAAGATCCAGAACTGGTCTCAAAGCATTTTCTTTCTCTGGCACCAAAAATATCCTTGAATAAAAACCTTTCCCAACTGCCAGTGAGAAAATGGATCTTTTACATATGTTGAAGGACAGGAATAAAGTGGTTTTGTCTGGCAGATGAATAATTACCCCCTGGAAAGCAGGAATTTCCTTCCACTGCCATCTGTAACCCAGACAAATGATCTTCAGAACCCACTTGTCTGAAACTGTTGCCAAAGAGAGAAGTGGAGATTCAGAATCTGAAAGGAAAAAGGGACTGCCAGGGTGTGTGTGTGTGTGTGTGTGTGTGTGTGTGTGTGTGTGTGTGTGTGTGTGTGTGTGTGTGGAGGGGGGGCACAGTACCTTAAAAATGACTTTGTTTTGGGGAGTTCATGCACTAATTTTTGAATCCCCCCTTGCCATTGCTTCTTACATGTCTATTTACCAGCATTTTGCCAAGACTGTTAATTTTGTTTCTTGCCAAAACTGGAAGAGGGGTTAGAGAATCCCTTGGAAAACATGGACTGAAAAATCTTAAAAGAGATTCCCTTTATCAACTTGTTCATCTCATTACACTTGTTGATAACCTCTGTAGCAGAGGACCTCTACTCAAAGGAGAATTTAAAATCTCACTTTTCTCATTATGAGGGGGAATGTTCTGAAAATGCAGCCAGGCGATTCTCCTCAAAACAGTACCAGTCTCCATACCCCTGGAAGAAATATCAACAAAGTCATACACACACACTTTAAACAATGAGTTGTGACCTGAAAGATGGAAGAAACTAAACAATTTAAAGCAGATTTTCCTACCAAAAAGAAACTGCAGTTAAAACATTCCTCAAACTTTCACAATTAGTCACAATAAACTTTACCATATGAGCCTGACAATTAAAAATTGTGAAAATTACGGTTTCAAAAGCGAACACTTTTCTCTCATACTTGTTAATTTTCCTATCCTTGTCAGAAAGTTTAAGGTTGGAATTAATCCTATTGCTGCTAAGCATTTAGTTAACTAAAGCTATAGCTGCTGGGTCAGGTTTGGGAAGAGTATATAAAACCCTTAGATGACTTCAGAACCTTGTATAATTTATCTGCCTTTTTAGGGGCAGCAGGCTGACTATATGAAAAACTGCATGCTGAGAGACGCACATCCTCCAGTGCTGACAGCACTGGAGGAATGGGTGAAGGTTATGGTAATTCCATTTGTGACAACTCATAGTATTTTCTAAGGGACTAAGAAAGCTCTGTGTTCTCCCACTGAAAACACTGACACATTCTAGAAACAGTCTCGGAGAAAGAGATACTGTGCTTACCTCTGAATCAGAATCAGAAATCTGAGGAGAAAAACATGCATCTGTCCCTTCATGTTCCTGCCCAGAGTCAGAATCTTGAATGTCTTCAGTTAAAGAGGCATCCCTTTTTCTTTTACCAGAAACCACCTTACAAGAAGGATCAATAGCCTGAATGAGACCCTGAGTCAGATCTAGTAAACTGCTCCCGTCGATTGAAATTTGTGCAGGCGCAGATGTGTGTTCAGTTTTCGGTTTCTTTTTGACAGGAAAAAATGAGGCAAACAGTTGTTAATGGCAGCAGCAGCAGCTTCCCTGGAGATAGGTACAACATTCTGGCTAAATACAGAAGACTTCCCTGTTCCCTCTCCCAAAACCAACATAAGTGGTTCTCCCATAACCGATGAGAGAAATCCAACAGCTGCAGATGACATAGCTAGGCTAACCCCTGGTAAATAGCAGCTACAGGTGCTACACCAAAGGGATCCAGGGTAAAAGATGGGTGATCTGAGGAACAAGCTGTGGCCACAGCAGAGTCACCCACCTGCAGCTATAGCACACTGCTAGCCTGTTGTGGTGGCAAAGGCTGTTTCAATTTTTTTTTTCTGTAGCTGGAAGAAGAATCAGCTATGGGACCAAAGGTTTCCTTCACAGTTAAGCCAAAAATAATGCATCTTTCCTAGAGAAATAAGCAGTCCAAGGCAGTACAAAAATTAAAGTAGTAAAAAGTCAAATTTCCCCAAAAAAATAAAGTAAAAAGCACACTTTGCCTGCACCAAAACTTAAAATAAACACAGTTTCTTAACAGAAACAAATGGTTTTCAACTACCTTTAATAACTTTTAAAATGCAATGAAAATGTATGCGCCCATTTAAAACAACAGTTAAGTCTCATGTCAATCAGCTAAACCATAAATTTCTAGATAAAAAACAAATTTCCTAATCAGGTAACTACATTTAAATAAAAAAATTAAAATGTGGAAGTTTTTTCCCCAAAGGGTACTTATCTGTCCAGGAATGGAATAGCACAACCCTACTAAAGATCCTTGAAACTTCGTAGTGGTACATTCTGTTCGGGAGCAGGAAAGCTCTGAAGGGCTTGGCACTTAATTCTGTGTTTTTAGGCATATGGTTTGAGTGCACGGAAGGTGCCTTGAAGCTGGCAGACAGTCTGGCAGGATTTAACCCATATAGACACAGTATAGCAGCAGGGATTAAAATGATGAATATCCAGTGATAGAATCCTGGACCCACAAAAACCACACAGTTCTCCAAATGTGTGCAACAGCCATATAATGTCTGTGACTTTCTAAGTTGAGGCTGAAATAGGTCCATTTGGATCAGTGCTCTACCCTTGTTACCAAACAGAATAAATAAATAAATAAATACATTTGCTCCTACTGGACACTGCCAGATGGCTCCTCTACTTTAATCAAATATTCCCACTCATTTCAGCAGAATGGAAGCTTGATATGGCCCATGCATTCCTGCCTGGGAATCCCTATCAAAGCCCCCTTTCCCCTTGGCAAAACTCAGGTGGTAGGGAGTAAGCCAGCTTGCTGGTCCTGGCAGAAGGCATGCACTGTCCTCTTAGAAGCATCTCTCCCCCCCCCCTGGTGTCCTCTCAAAGCCAATAATTAATGTCTTCCAATGGGAAGCATGCTTCCACACACCACTTTTCCCTCTGCTGCACAGTTCAAATGCAATAGCAGTAAGTGCAGGCTTGGGACGCCACTAAATGAACACAGAGCAGTTCCCCAGATAGCAACCATTAGGCTATCAACAGCCACATACCACCCCCTAAGGATAAGTGAGCTGTCAGCTACCACTAATTCCCATTCTCCCGGCAGCTCATAAGCTGCCCAAGCTCTGAATCAAACTTGGGCTGCCTGGCAGGGCTTTATATTCCTGCACCATGGAGCTGTCTTACCTATTGTCTCTCTTTACCTCCAAATGAAAGATATCATCTCCTAAATGCAGGCCACAATCTAATGTAAGACCACCTCTCAGCCTGTAATGTTTATATTTTTTCTTAAGGTATGCCTTCAGCGCATTGCTAAAGATGCTTGCACATTCGCAGAAAATCTCTGGCTGTGACCAAGCTGCAGACAGAAAACATTTCTGGGAACTTAGTTCAGTGAAACTGAAGTCTGAAGACCACTGCCTTGAGGCATATGACAGTGGTCTCATCAAATAAATAACTAAGTAAAAAGATATTAATGTGATGGATCTTTTAACGTGATAGGGATTTTTTTTTTCTTCTTGATAATTGCGGATACCACTCTAGGTCCTTCAAATTAAATTTATAGGTTAAGCAGGATGCACATTCACAAAGAATAGCAAACAGTATAACTAAAATGCATACTTTTAATAAGTTGCTCTTGTGAATGTCACATTCAACAAAGATGCTTCCAAGTTCTTTCCCACAAGGGGAAATGGCACATTGGATCCCAGGCTGAATTTCAATGTCTGTTAGTAAGTAGCGATTACCAAGGCAGAAGTACTTAATACATGTACAATATGTCCTGTAATTCCAAAATATGGATGGTCATACACAAAGAGTCAGCACTGGACAAACTACCTCTGTATGACAGCCCTCATTTTTGCAAGGACATGACAAGAGGCAATTCACAGGAAGTTAACAAAATTGGTATATAGTCTTCGCCAGAAGGTATATAACAGACTGCCTCTGATTAATATGAACAGTTTTAAAGAGAAGAGGCAGATATGGAAAAAGAAAATCGATTTAAGTAACTTGAAAGCAAATTGAGAGTCCAAATGGATATAATCTTTAAAAAAAGATCAGTATAATAAGAGGGTACAATATGAGAAATAGTATGAACTGCAAATGCAACCAAGGAAATTCTGGGGAAATACTTTGCTCCACAGAAAGTGAGAAACTATTAGAATTGCTTCCCAAAGTTGCTCCACAGATAAGAAACATCAGGGAATTCAATAATAACTTGCATAATTATTACAAGAGGCGAGGGAAGGGGACATATTGACAAGCTCAGTTAGGCAAAATAAGTGGGCAGAGTAGATAGACCACAAACAAACTAACATTAATCTACATTTCCTTACAGTTGTACACAGACACAAGTTAGATTTTGTACTGACAGCTTTTAGCAGCACACAATGTCAGTAAAACAGGAGCTCAATTACTTTTCTGATTCTGTTTTATTAGCTGTCAAATTGAAAAGATTTAAGTACACTACAGTAAACAGAATGATTTCAAAACCATAAAGTTAAAGGACTTTTCTTGTTAGAAGTTTAAGCAAACACAGTACAAGTAGTATAAAAGCACAGAAAGATGTAGCCAAATCTGGCCAGGCATAGAAACAAACTTAACTCTTCTCATCTTGCTTTTATTTATTTTTTTTTATTTTACATTTGTTAACTGGGCTTGTCTGACTGAGCCGAAAAGGCCCTTTTTCAGCAGAGGCCCGGGGAGAAAAGCTCCACAAAGAAAAATTACAGACACATTTAGTTATTTAGACATGATCAGTATACACACAAATTACAGGAGACATGTTTTTACAGTGGTATGCGGCACATAAACAGTTACAGTGGAGAGAACAAACAAAAAAATATTAATTTTAAAAATAAAGGTAATTAATAGATTTGTGGTGTACAGCTGAAATTTGGAACATAGATAGAATACATACATAGTACACAGGTACAGTACATACATTGTAGATTAGCCAGTGTTTGTGAGTAAGATTGAAAACTATTATCAAGTGCTCTAGATTTTGTATGTATGTGTTATCTGCTTTCACTAGCCTGGGGAGCAATCATGGCACTGCCAACTTTCCTTGAGATGTTGCCTGATGAGGTCTTTAAAGGAGGCTTTGGATGATGTGTTTTGAATGCTTGCAGGGACAGAGTTCCATTTTTTAGCCACTGAACTATTATATAGTGCATCTCCAAAGCTATTGTAGCTGTTGGTGACTTCTAGTAGTAGTTTGCTTGATGATCTAAGAGGCCTTTTGGCTGAGTGATGTTGTACTAGGTTTTTGAGGGCAGGACACTTATTGGGGAGGTAATAGATAGAATGACAGAGGCAGAGCTGATTGTAGGTTAGGAGGTTGGGCAGTTCAAGCCAGTGGAGCTTTCTCAAAGCAGTACAGTGATGAGTTCTACATGAGCAATTTGCGGGCAAGCAGGCTTTGAGGGGGACATCAACATAAACATCCATGTATAAACAGATTGCATCAAATTATACAGTGCCTCAGAGGCTTCACACAGTGACATGGTTCCCATGCCACTTAAGTGCCTTACTTTTATTAGGTGCTGTATTACAGCATTTCACACACTATGCTTACAGTAACTGCCAGAAAACCTATAGCCAAGAAAATTGTCATTTTATCCATATTAGCTTCAAGGCATGTCACATCTCATCACTACACAGGAATAAAACACTCAGTCTTAAGGATTAGCCACATCCTTAACTTTTTAATAAGACTTGCATTAAAAGAATGAGAGTGAATTGCTGCCAACTGTAAATTCAGTACACAAATTCTAACTGGACAGATTTAGTTACTAACATTTTTATTTCCTTTTTGTTCAGTGTTAAACTGTTTGTGGCATTTTTGAAGTGTGAATTAATGTACTCAGCTACTTTTGTACAGAATTACATGGTTATGGAAAAAAGAAGCCTTGCCAGACCAAACATTATACACACAGAAATACATCCAAGTGTGCAAATAAGCACCACTACTGCATTTCATCAGATATAATCTACTTATAGGACTGCAGCAGCTATGAGGTTAGTTTATTATTCATGTTGTCAAAACGGTTTCATATGACAACTTACCCAACATGACCGCATCTACAGCCCCTCCAGCGCAGAACTCTATCATAATCTGAAACAAATAAAAACTTGATTAGTACGAAGACAGAGAGGTGTATTAATTTACAACAGAATAAAAGTAATGGATATTTTACCTGCAGGGTCCTTGAGCTCCACCAAAGACAGATGTATGTCAGAGCTCATAGATAGTAAACAGCTACCAGTTTTCCTATTCTGCTCTAATGTTAGCCAGAAATTTTAGTTTCGATGAAATACAAAAGGACAACTCTCAAAAACTCAACAGCACTTCCCTATTTATCTATATCTATCCATTTATCTATCAATATTTATAAATTAGTTGATGCATATAAAAGAACAGTGCATGCAACTTTCTACTAAGTACTACAAAGTCCACTGTAAAACAAGGTTTTAGTAGTGTGCCTGTACTATAACCACAATCCTTGGAGTAGAACATATTCCACTTTTGAGGTTGCAGTATCTCCACAGTATTCCTTCTTCTCTAAGATGCAGAGATCTTGAACAGATTGTACATAATTAACAGTTATGCCACCCAGCAGGTGATGAAAGGGGAACAAAGCCCCCTTGCAAAGTGCTTAAAAAGGAACAATAATGTTTGGAATTGCTGTTGGTCTGAATCACAATTCATGTTTCAAACTGCTGGGATTTGCACCATCAGTTCCTGCAGTTCTGCTACGGAGCTATTTTAGTAAACATTTTGATCATCATGACTGCAAACTAAGTTGGCTGCTTTACTTTCAAGATCTTGTTTTCTTCTTTCAACTTTCGAGTCCTTGTTAATACTTTAATCAACTTACTTATTCAACTACTCAAAATATGACTATTAAACATAAGCTTAAAAGTAGCCCCCAAAGAAATGAATGTCAATCAGGCATAAATGGTTTATTAACAGCTCAAAATGGGTACATGAAAGAATGGCAAATTATTTTTATTTTTTAGTTTCACAGGAAAAGAAAGCACTCACTAGGAAAATTAAGACAACATAGGAAAAGCGTCCGCTTTGCCACTTCTGAGTTCAGGAATGCATTGATCTTTGGCAAAGCAAATAATGCAATGACATTTCAAACAAGTGAGTATTCCAATGATTAAAAAAAATCACAATCATGCCAATTAAATAAAACAAAGTAGAAGAGAAACAAGTATAACATATAACAGAAGCAAAGGCAAATGTATTCGAAGCAGTACTTCTTACACAGTACTGCTTACTATTTCTTCATCCTGAGTGACAACAGTCCAGTAAATTTAAGTGATTTATAACTCCCTACTTATTGTACAGTGTGGGACATTAAAACTCATTACATTGGTGGTGCTGCGGTAGCGTTGTCGCCTCACAATAAGATGCTGTCCGGTTCGATTCTCAGCTAGAGCATCTTCTGCGTGGAGACATACGTGAATGGGCGTACCTTCGTTGAAGGTTGTGCGTCAGAGCTGGCAACTGGGTACGTAAAAATCTATCTGCCGATCATTAGCGGACCGGAGTTCCGCTGTGGCGAACCCTAACTGGGAAAAGCCGAAAGACAACAACATTCCGAATTACATACCCCTTCAAATCAGATTAACTATAATTATAATGAAAAAAAAATATTGCAGACTTTCGTGAAATTTACTCAAATGTAATAAATGTAATATCAATACAAAGTGGAAATTATACAGTCTACAATTATCCATTAAAAGTTTCCAGTTTACTGACAGGAATTGATTACAATGGTGGATAAATGTAAATACAAGTCCCATCTATCTAGTTAAATCCATGTATGCAATCACATATAAGAAGCATCTTTTAGAATCAGAACTGTAATAATCTGATAGACCACTGCAAACATGGAAAAACTAAACCAGAAAATATTTGGGGGGTGGTTCCTGCATCCACACACCTCTCAAATGTATGCATACTAACACAAAATCATTCACTTAGAAAAAAAGGTACAATACTTGCTATGAGTGCTGTGTGATCCAATATTAGTATACACAGGTCTCACATCTTGGATGAGTGGGCAATGGCACCTTCAAAAAATGTTAAAACATTCATAATAAACAGTATTAGTTAATTGATAATTAAATGTTACTGAGATTCACATTTCTATATTAGCATATAGGGGATTTGACTAGTCAGGAATCAAGTTCACAAAATGTTCCATACAGTAGTAAACTGTAGAGAACATCCATGACTCAGTATGTTCTAACAGATACTATCTGAAGCACTTAACTGATGCTTACTGAGAATTACTAATACAGTTGTGCAAATGAACCTTGAAGCACAATTACTAAATAATGTCAACCCACGACTAAGAATATGTCTTCTCCTTAAAATTGAGGGATACGTGCCTTAGACAAAGAGAATCAGGCTTCAGTGTAGTAATGCTCAACCCTATGTGAAGGCAGCTAGCAAAGCAGAGCATTTAGAAACAACTCAAAAGGGTCAGATGGGAAATAAAAGTACATTCTTAATGTATCAGCTGATGTTACAGAGGAATCTCCCTTGATGAGTCTTGGGATTAGTACATCACCATCACTAATCACCAAGTAATGAAAAATGTACAGATGTTAAGAATACCCATGTAGACATAAATACATGATGTGATGTAAGGCACTGACTATGCAACAGTGTGTGTTCTCCCAAGCCTCCTGTGTCACTAGTCAGGATATCAAGAATTAACAAGAAAGATTTCAGATATTAACAGAGTAAAACAAGGACATACTCACCCAACTTGCAGGGTGCTACCAACAGACACATCTGGTGAAGACAGCCATTCACAGATGGATGGAGAAGGGACAGTCTTCATGGCCCATCAAGTGGAGCCAGATGACTACCCAACTATGGGGAACATCTTTATCTTGGACCAGGAATACCTCTTGTACTGCAAAGGGCCTGGAACCAGAAACTATATCCTTCTCAGGCAGCATAGGAAAATAAGAATGATTTTTTCCTTACTGAACTTTGTGACGAAACAGCAGAATCAGAAAGAGTGACAGGAATGTATACAGAAACCTAGTTTGACAATTAGCACAGAGGGCAAAAGCCCTGAGCTGTTAATTAGATGCTTCCTGTGCCCAGGTTAAAGGGTTAAAGTCCTGCTATACACACATGCCTATTGTATTCACTCTGAGCAAGCCACTTAAATAGAGAATGCCCTGGGTCATTCCTGAAAAGGGGACAACTGTGTCCAGTGGGCTTACCTGGTCAAAATAGATATATTAGATTAAAAAAAACTCCCATGCTGTGGCATGAGAATATATCTACCGTTACCTCTCCACTGCCTTGCTGCACTGAGCACAACAGGGAATATAATATTCCTCCCAAGAAGAGAAACCAGAGAAAAGATCAGTCTTCGGAGTGCTTCACATTTAGACCACATATAGTCTCTGCAGGAATGGATGTGATATGCAAACATCAATTCTGATGTTTTTAAGTTGCATTTATTAATGTTTTCAATTATTATGAAATCAGGCATATACTTCACAAATGGGTTCATTGGAAAAGTACTAGGCTAGCTGCCCTTGAGGGCCATTTTAAGCCTAGCCAATTTCCCTTTTTGTTCTCAAATTAACCTATCCAATGTGGTTACAGATTGGCCTTGCCAATACCATGGTTTATAGTTGCATACTACCCCTAAAGAGAATAACAAGGATAATACCTTAGATAATTTAAGGGACACATGCATGGGATAAAACATTTAGGAAATGCCTCTGTCCATTAGTTGTACAGGAGCCAGTCATCAGGTAAATTGTCTGCTTCTTATCCATAGATCCAAGCTGCATTAGAATCTTGACGGGGTGAACTTTATTTTATGTGGATGGGGAGTCTGTTCCAGAGCAGTGGTATCTTCTGCTAGTAGTACCAGGTCCCTCAAAACCTTTCTGTTCATGTTGCAGAAGAGGTTTATATCCCTAGATAGAGTATTTCTGATGCCATTTGACTTACTGATGTGTAGTAAATCCATCAAAACAGAGTTGTAGGATGACCTGTATGCTAGACACATTTTACATCAAAGCACATTGTAGGATACCATGCATATCGACAGGCCATGTAAGTCATACTGTTTATGCCTTGTATCCTTTTAGTAAGTTATCTCTGTGGGAATTTCTGTTGTTGCATGTGTCTGGACAGTTGCATGCTAAAGGGTGCACTATATTCAATGACTGGCCTAATGAGGACTGAGTAAGGAAAGACAATGTCTTCCCTAGATCTAAACACAATCCTTTTGTTTATAAGCTGTGCAATATAGAAGGACTTTCTTACAAAATGAAGACATGCTGGTTCTAAATCACAAACAACTGGGTCAGCTCTCACGGGCATATTGTTAATGTGGTAGTTCCTTGCAATATATGACTTCTCAAAGGATACAGTAATGAATTTTTTGGAATTTAGTTTCAGTCCATGATTTTGGCACCTGCTGTTTATTTGGGAGAAACCTTCCTACAGGATGGCAAAGTCATTTGGGGATTCAGTGAATGCTCCTAGCTTGCAGTCATCCACAAGATTAGTCAGCAAGATACCTTTGGTATTTGTGTTCGCTTCAGAAAATTAGATGCCAAACAGTAGAGGTCCCGGCACAGAACCATGGGAGACTCCACTAGTTACTGGTTTCTCTGCAGAGGTAACTTGCCCTGTTTTGATTTTCTCCATCCTGTGAGCCAGTTGGTTATTCAGTGGGAGTAATAGAGGTTTATTCCTAGTTTATCTACCTTTTCTACTATGCCTGAGCGGTGAATTGTGCCAAAAGATTTGGCCAGATCAATGTATGCAACATGTACCATTTTGCCTTCATCCAGTGCTCTGGTGACATCCCAAAAAAAATCTACCAGGCTGAATAAGCATGGCTTGCTCTCGAAGAATCCAAACTAAGACAGGTCCAATGTTTGAAGGTTCCTATAACCGGATTGATAACACTGTAGTTATTAAATGCAAAACAAAAAAAAATGATCTGATGAAGTTCCATGATTTGGAATAAAGGAATGAAAGTCCTTATCATAAATACATTGTGGTGCCTCTTTCATCGTTTTTTTTTTTTTTTTTTTTTTTTTTGGCATTTGATAATTACTATGTCCTGACTGATTAATTCAAAAAAGTTCTCCTTAGCTTTGCAAATGAGGCTTATGGGTCTGTAACTGCTTGGGTCTGTAGAAGGTCCTCCCTTATACAGGTAAATGACTGTAGCTGTTCTCCATTCACTTGGAACAAAGCTGTACGGAAGATGACAATGTTGCTAGGGTTGTGGCTAAATTGTGCTTCATATTATTTCAGAAGCATCCAAGAATACTGTCAGGACCCATTGGTGCAATATTTTTAGCTTTTGAGAGCACTTTTAGGCTTGGTCATGTGTGACAGCTGGAGGCAAGCCAGATTCAGGTACAGGTTGAGGGACAGACAGAGGGGAGAGACGAGTAAGGTTAGAGCTAAATTTACTGAACAGTAGGTTCGCTATATCTTCAGCTTCAGTGTAGGTAGCATCCTTTATAACCAACATGCCTTGTGATAGTCTTTGGCTTGGATAGCCATTTTAGCCTCATACTTGGCTTTGGTAGATTTTATTAAGTTTCTGACTTGTTTATTTCAGTGACAAGGGCTCTTACATTCTTGGAATTACTCTTCTTACTATATGGTCAAAATTATTTTCCTTTTATTAAAAAGCTTGTGGGTTTGTCTCTGCAATTGTTCCTACAGGGTACAGCTGCATCTATGCAGCTGTTTACAGGCTGATATAATGTGGTGGTGTACATTTTTACATAGTGAAGTTAAATAGGGTTGGTGAGGATTTGAAGCTTGTCAATGTGTCACTTAGGAGTAGGTAGTTTGTTTTAGAACATTTCTAAAGGTACTTTGGGTGGAAGTGATCTCGTTTCAATTTTATTTAGAAGGAACTGCTTTATGGTCAAACCAAAGAAGTGACGAAGATACAGAAGGGATGGAGCAAGATGCTCCAATACTAGTAAAAACAAGATCCAAGATGTTATTCCCCACTAGTGGATACCCTGCTTTACGGTCAAATCAAAGAAGTGACGAAGATACAGAAGGGATGATGCAGGATGCTCCAATACTAGTAAAGCCAAGATCCAAGATGTTATTCCCACTAGTGGGTACACGGCCAAGTTGTTCTAGGGCATTTGCATTGACAAAGTCCAGGAATCTCTGTGGTTGTGCGTTAGTAGTGGTGTATGTTTCCCAGTTTATAGTTGGATAGTTTAGTTCACCTAAGAAAATGAAATTGGGTTTAAATATGAGTGATTCTAGTTCCTGTAAGACAGGCATTGTGGCTTTCTTGTCATAGAGGGAGTTCCACTACTAATTAATATATGGTAGAGGAACTTTCTGTTGGTTATTTGCACATGAAGATGTTCTAGTGCATCATGTTACTTTAGCAGCCTTGATGGGAGTCTCTACTGGATGTAGATTTTGACACCTCCACCTTTTTCCCCTCCAGTGCAGTAGCTGGTCTAAGCATATGGAAGGCATTATAGCCCTGCGCAGCCAGACTGCTCTCCCTGTTTTAAACCATGTCTCAGTCACTACACAGATGTCAATGTCCTCCAATGTGAGGAGGGCTTGTGGAGAATGGAGCTTCTTGTTTAGGCTCTTAGCACTGATCTGTAGTACCTACATATCTTCCTTTGCTTATTTCACTATATTGGTAGGTTTATCAGGTTATTGCCAAAAAAAAAAGGACTATGAGGTGAACAATGACTTTGCCAATAATCAAAACCAGAGAGGGTGGACAAAAGCTCACTATCCTCTGCGAACCAGCATGGTCTTTTGATCATATCCTCCCCCCAGGCTGACAAATATTGGACCACCCATGAATGACAAAAACTAAGACAATTATTGAATTCAATTATTTTTTGTTCATACTGTGGCATTATTTTTGGAGACGGTAGAATGATGCTCAATGTTAAGCTCATACCTGCTTTGGACACACAGTCTGAGAGCACCATCATGTCTCTCCTCATATAGTCCAGGGAGGTACACCTCAAGTCACTAACATCAGCATGCACTATGACAGAGTCATACTGGTTCATGTTCAAGAACGTGAGTGCATGCATGATCTGATGAATCCTAGCACCAAACAAGCATCTAACAATCAATCTTTCCATACTTAGTCTGGTAAGAGGCACATCTGTACATCTTAAAGTGAAGTTGCCTAAAACAGGAATGTTTGGGTGGGTCAATGCTTGCCTTACAAGCTCATCATCTGTGGCTTTGGGACTCTGTGTTGTTTGAGGAAGACAACTTGTTGACTGTATTTTGTGCCTGTGTTGTATTTTGAGGTCTTTGTGGTTTAGGGTAAGTTAATCTTTAGACCCTCAGCACAAAACAGAATATGTGCTTTATGATGGCCTTAGTGATGTACTGCTGATGATTTTTGTGTCCAAATAGTAAACTGTCTCTGAGATTTTTGCCTCCAAGGATATTATATATGTACAACTCTCACAGTGCGTTATGCTGTTTGAGTAATAGATGATCATCAGCCATCAGACAGCATGAGACATTTCTCAAGATACCCGTCTTAAATCAGGCTGGCTACAGAAGTTGTGGGGAAGTGCTGGTCTATAATACTGACAGGAAGGACTCTGGGGTCAGGGGTAACTATAAATGCTTAGAGTTTAGTTTTGGGATAATGTTTGGGTGAACTTGCTACTGAATACTTAAAGTTCAATACAAAAATAGCCTGGAAACCTTCTGTACCAGCAATAAGCAGTAAACTAATTATAGTAAAAAAAAAAATAATAATTTAATACTAAAATCAGTGCAAGTAATATTAGTACACTCAATATTGAGCAATACAGGCCAAAAGAGGATGACGTCTTGTTTATGGCATAATGTCAAACAAACACTGCTTCCCCTTGAAGTGGGTCATGACCTTGTGCTCTATCGACTGGGTGTCTGGCCAAGTGAGCAAACCCCACCAAAAAATAACTGCCTTAAAACCATTGAAGCCAGTAGGACTGCTCTTGACTTCGACTGGCTGATATGTAGTTAGTTCTTTGCACACTTCCTGCACTGAACAGGTGTCTAAGTGATGATCTTCACCATTTTTCATCTATCTACAGCCACTTGTAAAACTTATAACTTAGTCCATCTAATCTTGTTGCTTACTGTTTCTCCTTTACTACATTACTTCCTGCATTTCTTCCATAGAAATCTCATTTTCTAATTCTGCCTTAGTATCTTCAAATATTTTTAACACACAATTCCTGCTTCTCAGCTTCTTCATTGTCACACATTTCGTCAACAAACCTTTCCACCGCTTCCACTATATTTTTTTTGTCAATATGTTATACCACCCTCTTCATCATATCTCATCCATTGTTCCTTCTTTCTCTCTTCTTTACCTAAATACAGGTGACACTTCATCATTCTTACCTTTGGTGATATTTTACTTGAGGGCCTCACCAGATGCACAGTAGCAAGCCCCGCCCAAAACCCACCCCAGTGCTATTTCGTAATCGGGCACTAATCAATATGCATTCCCTCAATAGCGACACTAGCATATGTTTCTAATATGTAGAATCTAGTGTTAATATCCATAAAGTCAGCACTGTAAGATAGTCTTTAATAATTTGTGTTGTGTAGGATGTACGCATGGTATTTCATGAGCATCTTTTAAGCAGTTCATCTTCCGTAAATCACGTGTTATTATAATACTTAAAACTTATTTTATTTCATTTACTAAAATGGTTGTTTTAGTCATATAAACAGATGACCGATGCGGGTACCCTCTGCAAAGTATTAATAGTAAGCACAAGTATAATAGTTTTACCACACATTTCGAAATAAAAGTTAGCATGTCTTTCATTGTGCGGAACGTGCTTTAGACATGTTTATGAACAGTTTCATTCACATTTTTGGTGCATGCTGTGGTTTGTTTTCATGGTCTCATTTGCTTAAACTACAAATGTTAGTATGTAATTGATGCATTTCATTGGGTTTAAGCTTGTCTCTGCCATGGCAACGTACTGTGTTTATGGATGTTTGTAATAACGCTGTTACGATCCTGAGTTATGTAATGTTTTTTTGACATTGAGATGCACATCCTCCAGGAATTGTTTTTACTTCTGATCAATGGGATTACCTTCCCACCTCTTAGATCAGTACATATCTTTTGCAGAGGAAGCGGGCATACTGTTTTATGATCTGACAAGCAGTAAACGGAAATACTGTAGAGAAGTGACCCAAGATCGGTTCATAGGTAGGTACTAGGCTATCCACCCTGGGGCCTATACAAGCCCAGCCAAAAAGGTACCCTGGCTTTTGCCACCCAAGAAAATTATTTTCCTGTGCCACCGTCGAGCAGAGCCACAGAGGTGATCCCTGGGGTGAATTTCCTATTTCCCATCCAATCATCAAGATTTCTTGAAGCGTGATAATGAGCAGCTTTGTTTGATATAGATAGGTAGTTTATTCCAGAGTATGAGAAGTCTCTGGGACAGGAATCTATCCCTCAGGCATGTTCTGTTTATTGTGGTGACAAGGTTTAGGTACCTAGAGTGTGCAGCTCAGAGGGATTGGGATTTCTTTAAGTGGAGCATGTCCAACAGCTCTGGGTTTGACATAGCTTTGTATGTTAGGCAGAGATCACCTCTGAGTAGGCGATATGCGAAGGAGTAAAGCTGGAGTTTTTTGAGACGGTTCATGAGGGCATCTGTTTGAGGCCAGTAATCCTCTTTGTGAGGTATTTCTGCGGCCTTTCCAGTTGTTGTAGATGTCTTGTGAGGTACATACCAAAAGGGGCATTGTACTCTATAATGGGTCTAATGAGTGATGAGTAGAGGGGAACAATGACCTCTTTTTTTCCGGATGAGAAACCTTTTGTGATGAGGTGTGCCACATAGAAGGATTTCCTGACTACTGTGGCGATGTGATTATCAAAGGAGAGACTGCTGTCCACCTGTGTCCCAAGGTCTCTTATCACACTTTCGGTGTTAAGTATACTACCGCCTATGTTGTAGTTCATGGGTACAGAGTTTTTACCAAAGGGGATGACAATGCACTTTTTGGCATTGAGCTTGAGGCCATGGCTTTGACACCAGGCATCTGTCTTAGTGAGTCCCTTTTGTAGGATGTCCACATCATTAGGAGTTTCGATTATGGCTCCTAGTTTGCAGTCATCTGCGAACGTCGTTATCCAAAGATCTTCTGTGTTAGCCTGTACTTCAGAGAAGTAGATACCAAACAGGAGAGGACCCAGGACTGAACCCTGTGGTACTCCACTTGTCACTGGTCTGAAATCGGATTTGGAGTCTGCTGATTTCACAGTGTGGGTTCTGTCAGTGAGCCAGTTAGCAACCCATCTTGTGACATAGGGATTTACACCTAGTTTAGTAAGTTTATCTATAATTCCAGAGTGGGGGGATGGTGTATAATGAGCAGTTGGTGTATAATGTGCAGTTACATCAGTTTCTTCTGTTTAAGGGGTAATACTTTTACAGGCTTGTTTTAATTTATTGTCTTCAATCTTCAGAAGCCAGTAATGAGATTGTTTCCTGTGGGATTCACTGACACTTTTAGCAACAGCTGATTAGAATGCCATGTCAATCACGGCTCATTACATATGCAGACCTGGTCGTCAATCATTTGCAACATGCCCACTTCTGCGCGAAATGCAAGGTGAGGCCTTCAAGTAAAATATCGCCTTACCTTTTAAGAAAAACATTTGTCTAAATAATATATTAATGTTCCGATTTTGTCAAACTTCTCTCTCATTGTTTCTTTATTTTCTCAATTTCTACTTGCAGCTCTTTCATCATTTCTTTATATTCTTTTTTCTTTTTTATTCTATTTTAATGATTAAAATACTTTCTTATACTTTTCTTTAAATACTACGCACCAATACAGACCCATTTCATAAATTCTCTTTATTGTCAAATATTCTTCCCATAATTTCTTATGCTCCAGCACCATTTCTTCTGTCTTACTAACTTAATTAGTTAACCTAAATATTCCTTTCCCTTATTTTATCTGTTTAGTCTTGCCCATGCAGCTCTGTGATCATAAAACTCAGCAATATCTACACCCCTATTTTTCTATTCAGTTACAACATATTACATAATATCTCCATTTCAAATCTCTCTCTCTGAGAGATCTATTCTTTTTTCTACCTGTAGTCCTCCATGTCTTATAACTTCCTTCAGTACTCTTACATCTTATGTTACTTTATCTGTAATATAAGGAAGAAGGGGTAAATCTCATATCATAACATTATATATTAACCAAAACATTTCCTGTCATATTTATGTATGCATAAATTCCAAATTTTACACACCTTTGTGGATTTTCTTATAACAATCATCATCCACCTGGTATTAAGTATTGCAACATCTAATATTTTAAATCTTCATTTCTTATCAAAATTCCTATACCCAAACTTTATTAATTTCTTACAGACCATATAATCTTGTTTCCCTGCAAGGTCACAATTCTATCCCTTTTCTTTTCATCTTTCACAGTCTTATACCATTCGATTACCATTAGCCCAGTGATATCATTTGTAATACTGTCCCCATTAACACTTAGTATCTTTACATCATCCCTTTTACATCCTTTACTTTTTTTTATTCCAACTTTTATTTTATTTTCCTTGTTACCCTTCCGTATATTGACTGTTATTTTATTCTTGCTTTTCTCCTGTGTCAACCCCCCTTCCCGCATCACTTCCCAGTAGTTCATACCTGGTCTGTTCCTGAATAACATCTTTTTAACTGTTACTTTGGAATTTATTATATATTTTTCCACATATTCTTCCACAACATTATCTGCCACCTCTTTGCTATTTTCAGTATTTTCTTCAGCTGTTCCCTTGTCTTGTAACATACAGCAATCAAACCAAAATTGTCCTTGGGCATGACACTTTCTGCACTTTAGTTCACAACTTTTAGCAGTACATTTTTTCACAATCCTGTATTAAATGTATTTCATCTCCACAATAAAACAAAACAAACAAAAAAAACGGGCCTTTGCCCTCCTTTCATCAACATTTATTACATTTTGACCATGCTGCATCCTTCCATCACATTTAATGTTACTAACACTTACAGAATGGGCGACCTGTAGATCGCATCCTGACTGGATGTTTTCCAGTAGGATGTTAATCTACAGGTAATGCCCACTGAAAATGAGTCTGCCGCTTCATGATAACATATTAAGCTGCCATGGAGCTTGGACTGAAAAACAACTACTGGCTGCCATTATTTTCTGCTCGCTAAGCAGCTCTTTTGCCGTTTAGCAAGTGTAAAATAAAGGAAAAAAATTAAAATAAAAAAGCCTGTGTGTGTCTGTGTATGACAGTATATGCATGTATGAGAGTGAGACAGAGAAACCAATTAAGCTATTTTACACTCACTAAGCAGCACTTTTGCTGTTTAGCGAGTTAAAAAAAAAATAAATGAAACTGAAAAACGTTCTGTGTGTGCATATGTGTGTTTATGTTTTTGTGTGTGAGCGAATGCGTGCATGAAAGCAGAAGAGACTGTGCGCGCGCATGTGTGTGTGTGAGACAGAGGCACAGTGAAGAGTGAGAGCAATTGAGAGATCCCTGGCGGCAGCAGCAACTGTTCAGAGGTTTGCATACCATGCGACGTCTTAGTTCAAGATATCTGAATAAGCCTAAAATAAATGGGGGAGAAAGGCTCAAAATAGGAACACATTTTAAATGTTGCTGTTACAAAATCAAAAAGGAACTTCAATACTAGGATATGGGCTAGCATCCATTTTCTGAACCGTGTGTGTGTGTGTGTGTGTGTGTGTGTGTGTGTGTGTGTGTGTGTGTGTGTGTGTGTGTGTGTGTGTGAGAGAGAGAGGGAGAGTGAAATTAACCATTGACAGCAGCAATAGAGAGGTTTGCATATCTCTGGACCTTTCAGCTGAAGAAATCTAGATGAATTCTAAAATAAAGGGGGAATAAAGGCTCAAAAATAGGAAAATATGTTAATTCTTCTTCTTTTCCTTTCATCTTTTCCCATCAGGGGTCGCCACAGCAGAACAATGGTCTGCAGAATGATTGGCAGTGGAGTTATACAGTGTCAAGTTGCCAGCCTGATACCCAACCTTCCACAGAAGGCACACACACGCACACAAGCACACACAAACCTTGGGCCAATTCGGAGTATGCAATCCACCTCAGCATATCTTTGGGATGTGGGAGAAAAGTGCAGCACCCGGGGGAAACGCATGTAACCACAGGAAGGACATGCAGACTCTGCTGAGAAGGCACCACTGCCAAGAATCGAACCAGAGAACCTCTTGCTGTGAGGCGGCAATGCTAACCACTATACCACCACAGCAACCCTCAAACAGTCAAAAATGAGCAAACAAACTTGTAAAAATGTGTAGAAACAGGCAACCTGATGTCCAGATAGTCAATACTAACCACAGGAAACAAAGTCCAAGTTTCTTCTTTAACGTAAAAGTATTTTATTTTTCAAAAAGACAACGTTTTCGCCGTGACCCCTGTCACAGCTTCCTCAGAAGAAGACAAGTAAAACAGCTAAACTGGTCTGTTCAAATACTCAGTTAACAGGAAGTGACAAATAATTGCACTTCCTGCACTAATTTGACTCAATAAAAATAATGAATAAAATCTTGAATAATCATAAAACTCCATTAAGTTATCTATAAATATTGTATGATAAAAAACAACATAAAAATATTCTTATTAGTGCATTTACATTAACATTGAAAAAATTATACATTAAACCCACAAAATAATGTGCATATAGGCATTACCTAAAGTAGCTCCTTAGTTTAAGAACACATGAAATGTTACAGTTCTCATTGAGGCCATCTAGCCTAAATGCATCTAAATTCAACTGCCATAAAAGTTCGACACACTCAAGAACTATCTGAAAGGGGCCTTCCCCCTCGGTTTAAAGGTACTTGATCAATACCCATAAAACAAAAAGAGTGGTCAGGGTTACTGCTGACATGTTTTGCTAAGGCATTCTCTAAAAGAGGTTTTTTTATAGCATAAAGGTGCTGGTATATTCTCTCTTTTAGTTTACGATTGGTTTTTCCTATGTAAAAGGAAGGGCAGGAATTACACAAAGCAATGTACACCACTGACTTTGAATCACAAGTAATCCTCTGCTTAATGTTGTATTTTTTATTCCTAACTATAAAGGAGTTTCCAGTTCTCATCACTTTACACATGTTGCAGCATCCACATTTAAATGAACCTCTAGGTCTTGTGTGACCATAAGTGTTAGAAGTATGCTGTAAAAGTTCTTTCAAATTGTTACTTCTCCTGTAAATTACATAGGGCTGACCTAACTTGACAAACATATTAACGAGATTAATTACTAGTGGCCAGTTTGTTAAGATAATGGCCCAAATTCCTGTTGAATTCAAGTTAAATTGGGTTATAAAACTTAAAGAAAAGTTTCTCTGCTGATTTAGTAAGGAATTTTGGTGTGCTAATTCATTATCATTACTAGACCTACCTACATTAGATTGATCAAGTAGTGGTTTATACAACCCTTTTGTTCTTTTAGTGTCAACTTCATTTATAAGCCCTTCTAAAAGAGGGACAGGGTATCCGCGGTTTATAAACATACCTTTCAAAAATTGGCACTCAGCTTTAAAATCGCTGTAAGTGCTACACATCCTGCCTGCACGCATACCAGTTGTCCTTTGACAATAGATTTTTTCTGCCTAGGTGGATGTAGACTAGTGTAGTGCAGGAAAGAGTTGCAGTACGTCTGTTTCCTAAAAATGCCAGACAAATAAATCTCTTCATCTACTTCTTTAGTTAGTCTCACGTCCAAGTAGTCTGTTTCTATTGTTGAAAACCTATAAGTAAATTTTAACCATTGTGTAGAATTGTTCAAATAGTCTACAAATAGTTTTGCTTCAACTTCATTCCCTTTAAAAAGGATAAATATGTCGTCAAAACCTAGTGTAATATTTTATCTTCTGCATTACAGTTTCATTAGATAGTATATAAAGGTTTTCCCAAAAGGCTACAAACAGGTTAGCCACACTGGCTCAAGGGAGCCCATGGCTATTCCACATTTTTGTAAATAGAATTTATGTTCAAAAACAAAAAGTTTGATGACAGTACTATGCTCAACAGTTCTGTTACAACGTCAATCTCCACTTGTGGTGCATTTAAGTCTTTAAGAAGCAGTTGAATCCATTCAACTGCCTCATTGTGAGGATGGATGTATATAAATCAATGACATCCACAGTCAAAAAGTTACACTCAAGGTCAAACTTAATACTGTTGATATCACGTAAGAAAGACCAGGAGTCTTTGCAAATAGTAGGTATTTTCTTTACATATTTTGATAGAATACTATCTATCAATTTTGAACAGGGATAGGTCATAGAAGACCTACCATCTATTAATGCCCTCATGGGAGGATTCTTTTGGTCTTTGTGTATCTTGGGTATTCCGAACATTACAGGCAACTTTGGCTGAATGATGTCAATATAGTTGTATGTCTCTAAGTCTATTTTGCCTGCTAGGAAAAGGTCACGGAAATACCCGCGGGTACGACCTTGAACTACATTAATCTCATTAAGGGAAGAAGTAACATAGGCATCAGATGATAACACTTGCATCATTTTTTCTGTGTATTGAACATTGTCGAACACTACCAAGCCCCCTCCTTTGTCAGGTTTCAAAAACCTGACAGTTAAAGAGCCCAGGTTTTTTAGCCATTCACGTTGTGCAAGTGAAATATTCATCTCATTCAAAGTACTACTTGATTTTTGTGTAGAAAACAGATGTCTTATATCCAATTCACACATTTGTTCAAATAGTAATAAATTTTGTTGTGTAGGAGGGTTAAAAACGCTAGTCAGTTTCAATTTGTCATTAACATTTGTTGTTTCGTTGTTAAAATATAATTTTAAATTTAACTTGTATATAGCATTTCAGATCAATCAAAACTTTAGCTAAACTTCCATAGGTACTTGGAATAAAAGTGTATCCAAGAGCTAACAATTCAACTAGGTCAGAATCTAGTTCCAAAGATGAAAAGTTATAGATAGTAAAATCTTTCCTTGTGTTAGTATGTATAACAGGGCCTTGCAAAAATCCTCGGACCTATGGGAGAAACATTGTCTGTTAACGCTTCCTCCAATACACATTCCCCTTGTTTCTTCTGTTGGTTCCCTAAAAAACTTTATCATTAGGGAGCTCTAAAGGAACCTGCTTATTCTGGTCAGTTCTCCTGGTCCTCTTTGGTTCTTATAATTGTAGTTAACAGCAGTGGACCCTTTTAACCTATTACTTCTTCTAACTTCCTGTCTAGGTGTATTAGTAAGGTGTTCACCATTTTCACCTTCCAACGAAATTAATTCAGCATTAACAGAAGTAGAAGGCCCATTTAAACCAACAGTATTGGACCCTGCACTTGGAATGTTCAAATGGGAATATGCTTGGTTAGAAAAATAAGCTGTTCTATCCCTTACTAACTTCTTATTTTTGTTAATTTTTAATTTAAGTAACAATGCATCAATGCTAGAAAAAATACGGTCGTAGTCATATTTAAACTGCAAAAAGAAGTATTAATTTTGATTTCTTCATCCAAAACATTCACTTCAGAAATAAGAGACAAGATATGCATATCATAATGTTTAACTATCACGTTTAGCAATTGTAACCCCTGTTCCTGAAACAAACATTTCAATTCTGAAAAATACACTTGGTCCAACAGTAGTCCAGAAGGAGTAAAGTTGTTCCTAAGGCCTTTTGGAACCAGTTTCTCATTTAAACATTGCCTAAAATAAGCAGCTTCCAGCTGCAGTTTTTTTAATTTAAGCAACTTAATGTCAAGTACCTTTAAACGGTCACTAAACCAGTTGTTGTCGTTTTCTTGAACAGGAAAAGAGCTGGCAGTTGACCCAGTGTTAGCGCCTGACAAAAACGAAAACGGGTTCTCTTTATTAATCCAGTCGTTCAAGGTTCGGCGTTCCTCCACTGGCTCCGTCCTATGCTCCTCATTTAAGTTAGATGCTGGTGGTGTACTTGGATTAGCATTAGATCCTACAGCATGACTAGTAGAAGGGATCCGAAAGATGCATGGAGTTGAAGGAAACAAGTCCGTTTCCCTACTGGTAGAAGCAGTAGCGTTTTGAACAACAGAACTTCCTGCCTGTTGTTTATTTGGTCGAGGAGGCAGTCCTCTAAGCTGTTGTGCTGCAGGAAGTAACGTAGCAGACCCTTCCGAGTCAGAAACTGAAACAACATTCTGGTTTACAATAGTTTCAGACTTTTCTTTTCTGTAAAAAGTTGGGGAGGCCCCTTTCAGATAGTTCTTGAGTGTGTCGAACTTTTATGGCAGTTGAATTTAGATGCATTTAGGCTAGATGGCCTCAATGAGAACTGTAACATTTCATGTGTTCTTAAACTAAGGAGCTACTTTAGGTAATGCCTATATGCACATTATTTTGTGGGTTTAATGTATAATTTTTTTCAATGTTAATGTAAATGCACTAATAAGAATATTTTTATGTTGTTTTTTATCATACAATATTTATAGATAACTTAATGGAGTTTTATGATTATTCAAGATTTTATTCATTATTTTTATTGAGTCAAATTAGTGCAGGAAGTGCAATTATTTGTCACTTCCTGTTAACTGAGTATTTGAACAGACCAGTTTAGCTGTTTTACTTGTCTTCTTCTGAGGAAGCTGTGACAGGGGTCACGGCGAAAACGTTGTCTTTTTGAAAAATAAAATACTTTTACGTTAAAGAAGAAACTTGGACTTTGTTTCCTGTGGTTAGTATTGACTATCTGGACATCAGGTTGCCTGTTTCTACCACAGCAACCCTCACAAGGACTCTAGATTTGAACAATTACGACTAAATTTTACGATATTAAACTCACCTTTTCAGATTATACTGCTCTTTCAAATAAAAGCCTGAAAGATATGGAAACATCTTTGTCTGCACATTCAAATCAGTAACTAGAGCTGGGGGAGGGGTGTTAAGGATGTTTTACAGTGGAGGTTATTCAGTGAATACTGAACTTTTGGTAGTAGTATTAATAGACATGGAAGACAGAGGATGATGAAAAAAATCTATGGACTGCTGACATCCTGAGCTGGAAGAGGGTACTAAATGAGTGGTATACATTACTGAAAAAGCTAGCTGAATGGACTGGGATACCTCGTTTTTTTTTTTTAGAGAGAGTAAGAGCTCATAGGGTATTTCTCCTTAAACACCTAAGGGCAAGGATTCATAAATCATTTCTGGTGCATTTTCAATCTTGAACCCTAAAAGAAAAGGCTCTTACTAAAATGTGGTCCCAAGAAAAATAGGAGAAAATCATAAACTCTAGAGTTCTAAATTATAATTGCTTGCCAGAAACAAGAAAGAGTAGAGTTAATTTAAAAGCAGCCATTAAACCATACAGTCTGGTAAAAATCAAATTTCTGCTTCTATATCCTGCACAACTGAAGGTGAATTTATCAAGGAGATCAGTGCCTTTCTAAAATACATGAGGATGCAAAGTCAAAAATAAAACATGTACAGGAAAATTCTCCTGTGGAGGCAGCACAGTTGGGAAATATACCTGAAAAGGGGGCATCTACAAAAGGAAATAGCAAAATAAGCAAATGGAGCAAATGGATCCATTTCTTCTTTTTTTGAAAAAGAATGACAGGGAGAGACAAAGCTGTACTTGCTGTAGGTAAAACAAACTGAATGGTTGCCTGAAGAGTTAAGAATCTTAGGAAAATATTTTAATTATTGCTCTTATAAAATCACAAACTTGCTGAAATAAAAGGGTTTGTGTTAGCATGAATTTTCTGAAAGAAATAAAAGTCTGAAAGTCAAATGTATGTCATTATTTAGTAACTTCAATCTTCAATAACTGGCAACAAACCAAACATTTTAGGAGTAAGGGACCAAAAAATAATGTAAATACCTGTACATTTTTTAAGTGTTATATTTTGGATGTAAAAAGCTTCTTCCAATACCATTAACATATACTACAGCAAGTTTGAAACACTAGGTGGTAGAACAATTTTGCATAAAAAATATATATAAAAAAATACAGTAATAAAAATATAACACAACAATTTTACAGACAGTCCATTCTCTAAGTGCAATAATGCCCAACAAGGGTGTGTGTGTGTATTACTATTGAAATAACTCCCTTCCAGGGGTGTAGAGGCCAGGCATCGCACCCCTGGGTGGGCATTATTTCCACAGAAACACATATCCTGTTGGTAATTATTGCTTGCTTAACATCCCCATTCCAGCATTTTTTTTCATTAAATACTTTTTGACAGCATACGCTTCTTCAGAAACTGGGAAAAAAAAAATACTTCATCTCAACAAGGTCAGTGTCAGCAGTTCTGAATTGTATATGCATCTTCTTTTTCAGTTGCAGTCCAAAATTCAAAAATAAAAAATACGTACATACACACACGTGTTTTTTATATATATATATATATATATATATATATATATATATATATATATATATAAATACATATGTAAAAGTCCTTGCTTGTTGCAGTCTCTTTTTTCTTTGCTACTTCAGTCATTTTTCTAATAACCTATAACCCAAATGTTTCAAAAATTATGTCAAATAAGTCATCAGTCCCTAAATGTATTAATGCTCTTATGTCTTTTATACTAAATCCTAAAGGCAATACATTGTCGAAAACATTATAAATATTTAAACAGAAGCGATTATTTGTTTTAACTCTTACCACAGGTTTCTTAGTTGCTCATGTACAGTTTGTTGCTGTACACTTTCTGTTACTACATCTGCTTGCCTTCCCATTCTTACAGCATGAACCTAATATATTTTTTTTCATACCCTGTTGTCAATGTATGCCCTTAAAACTGGTTACTCCACCAGTGCTTTCTGCTCCTTTATCTCCAAAATCCACTGCTTTTTCCACTGAAACTGTCATTTCTTCTGCTTCCACATCTTTAACATGATTCACTGCTTTTGTTCCATTTTCCAGTTCACAATTCAGTAATCCCTAAATTGGTAATCCACCTCCTTCTAACTCAGTTACAATAATGTCCTAATGTCCAATATTATTAATCTCTTGAAAGGTTTGTCACCTTTTCAAATGCCCAAAGTGGGACATTTTTGGTAAAAATGTCAGATTTTGCAAGGTGAAACATACCCATGGCCAGTACAAAGGACAGAACTTCATTTTTTTGCCTAAATAAAGGCTTATTCTTGTAGCATTTTAGTTGCTTATTCCATTTCTTACAACATTTAGGTATTTCAGATACAGAATAACTGTTTTATGCAACTATTACATAAAATATAGGAAATATTTTTGTCCAAAAATCTCAGGACATTTGCCATTTCTTCAATATTTATTGCAGGACATAACTGCCCAAAGAAGGACTGACCCTTGCAAAGTGGGACAAGTGGTAACCCTATCTCTTGATCTCCTTGGATTTCTTACAATCAAGCCAATAGCAGCCCCTGGGCACCTCCTAGTGATCTTGATGCAAAACAACAAGACAAAAACTAAAGTACCCTGGTATCCTGGCCAAATTTTCCTTAGTCAGTATGAATATGACCTCAGGTCTCCCCTGAAAAAATGAGTGGGACAATCCAATCATCGAAAATAAAATAAAATAAAAACCACAGATGACCTAGCCCATTCTTGGACACTGACTGCTTCTTGATACACAAAGCAGGAGTGAATTATCCCCTTGCTTGTTTATATACAAAAGCACTGCCATGTTATTAGTATGGATGGCTACAGCACCTTGGGGCAGAAAGTCCAGAAACACTAGCTGTGTGAGGACTACACTAATTTGAATAAAGATGTGCAGACTGACCTCTGTCCACACCCATCCACCTTGGAAAGTATGCCTTTTAAAGTGCCCCCTCCACCCCAGGGCAGAGACATCTATGATGGCAGTAACTACAGATGTATAGAGCTGGAATGTGCTGCCACTACTTTACATGCAATTTGCAAGTCGGGAAATTTTGACAAGTTGTATAATGGGATCTGATAACCACGATCACTGGATTTCAAGGTTCATTTGAATATGTTCATGTTCAACATGGCACAGGTTACAATATACATGGTTGCTACCATCAAATTCAGAGCTGTGAAATTCAGTAATGCTTTGACTGTCTGGGACTGAATAATATGATGAACCAAGGGTGATTTACTGACTGCCTCTGTCAATCAGAGACATAGGCGCCAGGCCAGGGGAGAACTTCTGATTACCCATCAATTGGTCCAAGTTGCTCTTAAACAGGATTAGGAAAGAATTCTGCTTAACATGGATGGGGAGCCAGATACAGAGAATGGGAATCCTCTGATAAATATATCTGTTTCTCCAACATGTCCTATTTATGATGCAAAGAAAAAAAGAAGTTATGTACTTACCATAACGTTCCATGTGAGTTGTTCATCTTGTCATCATTCTTTACTGATGGGTTCGGAGCCGATCCCTCTGCTCCATGTAGGCCAATTGCAAAGCTCGAGGTCTTCAAATAGCTCGAGGCCAAGTCCCTTATCATATGATGCACCTAGAGTTACCTCAGATCTTGTTTGCTGCGTAAAGTAATACCATATGTCATTCTTTCAATCCCAAGAGAAGGTAAGAAGGGATGAGCAACCAGGATGGATCCAGCATCTCGGTCATCTAACAGCCCAAGAGGGGGTTGGAGGGAGGGACGTAAGAATGAAGGCGAGATGAACAACTCAAATGGAATGTTATGGAAAGTACATAACTTCTTTATGTGAAGTTGTTTTATCTCGCCGTTCATTCTTTACTGATGGGTAGCGTCCCAAGCACCATCAATATCGGGTGGCTCACGGGAGTATATTTCTCAGGACCATGGATCCAAAGGAAGCCCTGTCCCTGAAGGGCTGTGTCAACTTTGTAATGAGTGATAAAGGTATGAGGTTTTGACCAAGTGGCTGCTGCACAAATGTTATCAATGGGAAGTCTGGTAGAAAAAGCAGATGATGTAGAAACTGCTCCAGTTGAGTGAGCTTTAATCTTATGCTGCAAAGGTACATTGGCAGCTGAATAGGCAAAGGTGATACACTCAGATAACCATTTAGACAGAGTTGTTTCAGCCACTGGTCTACCCTTCTTGGAGTCTGAAAATGAAACAAAGCTGGTCCGATTTTCTGAAATCTTTTGTTCTATCCAAATAAAATCTGAGCTGTCTGTGAACATCAAGTTTGTGCAGCATATACTCTAAATTGTTTGAATGGTTGGGGAAGAAGACTGGCAAATCAATAATTTGGTTGAGATTGGTTTCAGTGCAAACTTTGGGCAATAATGAGGGGTTTGTTCTAAGTGAGACTCTGTCAGCATGGAATATCAAATAGGGAGGCTTGATGGATAAAGCCTGAAGCTTTGACACCCTGCTGGCAGAAATAACAGCTACCAGAAAGATGGTTTTCCATGACAGAAATCTGAGGTCACAAGAAGAAGCTGGTTCAAATGGCAGACGAATGATGCGAGAAAGCATAACATTTAGATTCCATGGAAAATAGGGAGATTTCATAGGTGGTCTAATATGAAAAGTCCCTTTGAGAGAGGCTTTGGATAACTTGTGAGACATGATATTCAATCCTTCAAATCCAAGATGAAAATTAGAAATATCAGCCAGTTGAACATAAACAGTTGCTGCTATAGCTCCTTTGTTAAAAATCATAGTCAAGAACTCTAAAATAGAGGCCATAGGGGCTTGGTAAGGATCAATATTATTTTTAGAGGCCCATATACACATTTTTTCCATTTGCTAATAAATAGCTTCCTAGTAGAAGATTTATGAGAGGATAAAAGGATCTGTTTTGTCTCACTGGAGAGGTTATGGAGCCTGGCTATGATGGGAATTGGAGCAGCCAAGCTGTCAGCTTCAGGGACTGCAGAGAGGGATGAAGTTCCCCTGACAAGTGCGTAAGAAGGTCTGGAACTGGGTCCAGGATCCAAGGGTCCTCCAAAAGATGAAGTTGAAGGAAAGGGAACCAAATCTAATGAGGCCAATGAGGGGCTATGAGGATAATGGTCCTTCCCAGGGTTTTTGCTTTCTGTAGAACCTTGGGTATCAACGGGATTGGTGGAAATGCATAGAGGAGACCAGGAGGCCAATCATGTAAGAGTGCGTCCCTCGGGGCTTCTCCCAGAGGGGGAATTAGGGCAAAGTAGCTTCTGCATTTCGTGTTCACGTGACTGGCAAAGAGGTCACAGCAAGGCTGGCCCCACCTGCGGAATATCCTGTCCGCTATTTCTTTCTTGAGGGACCACTCATGGGGCAACAAGATTGCCCTGCTCAGTTTGTCTATCACGATGGATTTCCTAGGGATGTGCATTGAAAACAGAAAGTGCTGGGTGGAAACAGCCCACTGCCATACTCTGAGAGCATCGCAACAAAGGAGGTAGGACCTGGTTCCTCCTTGTTTGTTCAAATACCAGACCACCACGTTGTCTGTCTGAATCGCAATCGTACCCAGAGGGAGAGTCCTGAAAGTACTGCCCTCATCTCCAGGACATTGATGTGCAGATGTGTCTCTTGATTGGTCCATGTGCCTTGGGCTGTCTTTCCCTGAACCCCCCCCCCCACCCTATTAGGGAAGCATCCATGGTCATTGTGGCCATTGGAGGGGGTAGCACAAATGGGCATCCTAATGTGACATGAAGTGAGGTCAACCACCACTGAAGATCCTTTTCGCAGGAATTTGTGATCAATACAGTGTGAGACATGGGAGGTTCTTGGTAAGAGCACTGAGTGAACAGCCATTGTAGTATCCACATGTGCATACGAGCTAGTGGTATGGCTAAAATTGGTGCTGCCATCATGCTTAACAATTTCAGAACTTTTGATGCTGGTGTTCTGTCTTTTGATATCAGAATGCTGACATGTTGACGAAGAAGAAAGACTCTTTCTATTGGAAGCGTTAGTCTGGTGGTGGTGGTGGTGTCCAACTCTGCACCGATAAAAACTATATGCTGTGATGGCGACAAGGCAGATTTTTCTGAGTTGATTGCAATACCTAGTTGATTGTAGAGTGACAGAGTGGACTCCCTGGCTTGAATGAGTTGATGCTTTGTGGTGGCGGAAAGGAGCCAATCATCTTGGTACGGAAACACCTGGAATCCTAGACACCTCAGGTGAAACGTGACCACTGCCATGCATTTGGTGAACACACTAGGGGCTGTAGTGAGACCAAAGGACAGGGCTCGAAAATGTTAATGATTGGCTCCCAGCTGGAAGCACAGATGATCCCTAGACGGCGTGGACATTTTTATGTGGTAGTACGCATCCTTGAGATCTATCGAGCACATCCAATTGTCTTTCCGTAAGAAGGGATGCATAGACTGAAGCGTGACCATCCGGAACTTCTCTTTCTTTACATATTTGTTCAGTCTGCTGAGGTCCGATATGGGTCTCCAGTCCCCAGTCTTCTTTGGAACCAAAAAGAATCTTAAGTAAGTTCAGGATCCCGTCTGGTCTGCTGGGACTGGTTGGATGACTCTTTGTTAGCAAAGTTTGGACCTCTATTGTTGCCTGTTCCCTGTAACTGGGTGGAACATCCGGGATTTTTCTTATGAGTGGAGGGGGTGTGGCAAATGGGATGAAGTATCCTCCGGAAATGATATGTTGTACCCAGCTGTCTTTTGTTATTTTGAGTCCGGCATCTGGATACAAAGATAAGTGACCTCAGACTGCCTCCAGAGCAGGACAGTCAGGCCTCCTTTCAGGAGCGCTGGTAGGGCTTCCCAGAGAAGTGATCTCTGTCTCCCTTGTGTTGTGGACCCCCACTGCCATGAGGGCGGCGTCTTCTATTATTGCCCCCTCCTCTGCCTCTGGAGGTGGGGGTTCACCACGTGTGACCTGAAAGGCTCCTTGGGCTTTTTGGAACCACATTTTTCTTCCCCTTTAACCTTTAGGGTAGGGTCGGGTAGGGGTGGAAAAATGGACCCTGATGGCAGAGAGTGTCTTTCCGTCCTGTTCACACCTGGTTAAGGCTTCCTTTACTTTACACCTGAAAAGAGATGAGCCATCAAAGGGAGTGCTCACGAAGGATGATTTGAAGGGCTCCGTGAAGGAACACAAGCGCATCCAGGAGTGTCTCCTAAGAGCACCTCCTGTACCCGCTGCCCTACTCATTCCATCAGCTGCATAAGAGATGAGGCGCATGGATGAGTTGACTATAGAATTGAGGGTAGCAAGCTGGGCAGCAACTTTGTCGGAAGCTCCTGCAGCTACTGTACTCTAAAGAGAATCTCCTAGCTAGTTAAGGAGATCTCTTTGTAACCTGGTAAAATGGGTTAAATAGTTGAATGAATGAAGAGCAAAGGTCACTGAACTAAACATGGGCTTCCCATATCTATCCATAATAGCCACCGCCATGGCATCAACTGGAACACCTTTTGTTAAACTATCTAAGCTATTTAAACTATCTAAATATGTAAATATCAATAATAAGCAAGTAGAAAAACAGTTTTACTGGCCTGAGCTAATGCAGAACCTCCGATCTATTGCAGCGGCAAACTAGATCTGAGGTAACTCCAGGTGAATCATGGGATAGGGAATTGGCCTCGAGCTATTTGAAGACCTCGAGCTTTGCAACTGGCTGACTCGGAGCCGAGGGATCGGCTCCGAACCAATCAGTAAAGAATGAATGGTGAGATAGAACAACTTCACATTATAGGGCTTTTAATCTAGTAGTTCTGACGCTATTTGTTTTGCAGACGTGCGAAAGGTTTATCAAAACATAGTCTAGGGATGTCTTGCACATCAAGCAAAGATTATTCTGCATCATACAGACTACTGAAAGCTGAAGAGTCAGATCTTTGAGATCAGCAAAGGGCATTTTGTTTACTCCCTGTATTCTTTTTGTAGGGAAACTTTGTAAATGTTCCAGTTGCTGCACATCTTTAGCCTAGTACATAACAAAGGGGACATTATACTCTATGACAGGTCTAATGAGGACAGAGTACATGCCCCTACTTATAAGTTGAGTAAGAGAAGGATTTTCTTACTACCTTGGACACACATTGGTCAAAGGCAAGGTTACTATCTACACATTTACCAGATCCTTGACTAATAAATCAACCTTTAGGGGTGTTTTACTGACACAATTACTCATGGTGACTAACTTTCCAAAAGGTACTTTAATGTATTTATTTGCACTGCATTTTAAGCCACGGCTTTGGCACCAAGCATTTGCCTGCGTTAGACCTTCCTGGAGGGTGTTCTCATCTTGGAGGATTCCATCATCTGTGAACTTAGTCAACCGGAGGCCTTTGACATTAACGTCGATCTCCCAGAAGTAGATGCCAAAGAGGAGCAGGCCCAGCACGGCGAACTGAGGGACTCCACTGATGAACAACCTTTTTGTGAAGGTGGCTTCATCAATCTGAACCTTTTTGGTCCTACCTGTGATCTAGCTAGCTATCAAGTGGGTTATAAAAGGGCTTGTGCCTAGGTCTTTAGGTTTGTTGATGACGTCAGAGTGGGGTATTGTATCAAATGCTTCAGCCAGATTTAGGTAGGTGGTGTATATGCACTGCTTCTTGCACATCCACTGCCTTTGTATCCTTTGCAAAGAAATCCAAGTTCAGTAACCATGACCTTCCTTTGACAAAACCAAATTGGGATGGATCCATTGTGTGGAGACATCCTAATGAATATTAAGATGTGAGAGGTCAGAGACTTAGCAATGTTCACAGTAATCCCCAAACACTAGAACAGGTTTGAAGTGATTCCTAAACAGCAGTCAACCTGTCCCATGCTGATGTGGCTAGGAGACAGTTGTTCAGGTAAATTAAACCATCTTTACCTCTTGTAGCCTCTGATTTACTGTAACTATGAACAAGCATTTGATAAACACCAAGGGGAATGAGGGCAGAATGGAAGGCTATGGACCTGAAAGTGACTTGCTCCTATATGAAAACAAACTTCTTAGTCTCCTGGCCAGTCTATCTGCAGACAGGCATCCTGGATGTACAAAGGTCACATGCAATATCCTTACAACAGACAGGGAAGTATGAAGAGTGCTGTGACAAAATAATAAGTTATGTACCTACCATAACGTTCCATGTTAGTTGTCTTCTTCTCGCCTTCTTTCTTGCTGGATGGGTTTGGAGCCGATCCTCGGCTCCGACTCGGCCAATACTAAAGCTCGAGAGCTAATTCCACCAGCTCAAGGCTCCCCTATATCCCACAATGCTAGGCGGTAACTACTCAGATCTCATTTGATAGCTAAATCAAGCAGTTCTGGTCTCCACAGTATGGAGAAAAAAGAACCCACCTCTATATAAACCTGAATGCAAGCTACCACAAACATAAAAGGGGGAATAGAGGTGGTAGAACATGTGGGAAGGAAAACTTCAAAGGAAGATCCCAAAATTTCCTATCGGTCTGTCCAGGCTAGGGGGAAGGAGGGTGGGATGCAAGAAAGAAGGCGAGAAGAAGACAACTAACATGGAACGTTATGGTAGGTACATAACTTCTTAATGTTAAGTTGTCAATCTCGCCTTCATTCTTGCTGGATGGGACCGCGTCCCTTGCACCTTATTCCGGGTGGCCTATCGAAACAGACACTTGAGAACAGTGGAACCAAAGTTGGCACGGTTTCTGGAGGCCATATCCAATTTGTAATGTAAAATGAAGGTATGAGGAGAAGCCCAAGTGGCTGCTGCACAAATGGAATCTATTGGCAGCCTGTCCTGAAAAGCTACAGATGTAGCTAATGCCCTAGTTGAATGAGCTCTAGGTCTTGAAGGCAGTTTTTGATGTCTGATTTCATAGATGAAGGTAATAATAGAGGTAAGCCATCTTGAAAGGGACACTTTAGTAACTGGAAGGCCCAATTTCCCTTCCGCATAAGACAGGAAAAGCTGATCAGATTTCCTGAACTGTTTAGTCCTGTCTAAATAATATCTAAGTTGGCGGTGAACATCCAGAAAATGTAACTTTTTTTTCCGACCTGTTGGAATAGTCAGGGAAGAAGACAGGGAGATCAATCGTTTGGTTCAAGTTTGTCTCAGAGGAAACCCTAGGTAAGAAGGACGGATTAGTTCATAGGTTCATAGGTTCGTACTAGGCTATCTGCCCAAGGGCATTTATAAGCCTAGCCCAGAGTTTTTGTGGCTTTCGCCACCCCTTTAGTTTGAAGAAAACTATGCCCATTGTTTTGCTGTGCCTCTGTCAAGCAGAGACACTGAGGTAATCCCTGGGGTATATCTGCGATCTCCCATCCATTGGTCAAGATTTCTCTTGAACATGGCCAGCGAGGTGCTCTGCCTCACATGTACCGGGATTTTGTTCCACAGCATAGGGAGTCTTTGGGTGATGAATCTGTCCCTCCAGCATGTCCTATTAATGACCGTGTCAAGGTTTAAGTCTCCCGCCCTTGTAGTTCTGAGGGATCTAGATTTTTTGAGGTGAAGCATGTTCATCAAATCTGGGTTTGACATGGCCTTGTATGTCAGGCACAGGTCACCTCTGAGCAGGTGGTAAGCGACCGAATAGAGCTGAAGTTCTTTCAGTCGGGCAGCATAAGACATATTTCTGAGACCATTTATCCTTTTGGTGAGGAACTTTTGGGGCCTTTCCAGCTGCTGCAGGTGTCGGGTCAGATACATTCCGAATGGAGCATTGTACTCAATCATTGGTCTGATGAGTGATGAGTACAGGGGGACGATGACCTCCCTAGATCTAGATGTGAATCCCTTCATGATCAGGTGGGCAGTGTAGAAGGTCTTCCTAACTACTTTAGCAACGTGAGTATCAAACGATAGGTTACTGTCAACCTGAGTACCCAGATCTCTGATAACTTCTTCTGTGCTCAGTGGATTGCCACCTATATGGTAGCTAGGGGTAACCTTGTTTTTTCCGAAGGGTATGACTATGCATTTCTTGGCGTTTAACATTAGGCCATGGCTCTGGCACCAGTTATCCGTTTCTGTGAGACCCTTCTGAAGGATATCTGTGTCAGATGTGTTTTCGACTATGGCGCCCAGTTTGCAGTCATCTGCAAACTTTGTCAGCCATACCCCTCCTGTGTTTGCTTGTACTTCAGAAAAGTAGATGCCGAACAAGAGTGGGCCTAGGACTGAGCCCTGTGGGACTCCACTTGTGACAGGCTTTGAGTCTGACATGGCGCCAGCAACTCTGACCCTGTGGGTTCTGTCACTTAGCCAGTTTGCAACCCATCTTGTGATGTATGGGTTTACATTTAAGCTGATGAGTTTTTTGATGATACCTGAGTGGGGTATTGTGTCGAAAGCCTTTGCCAGGTCGAGGTAGGCTGTATGGACTGCCTTTCCCTCATCAATGGCCTTGGTGACTGTTTCGAAAAAGTCGACCAAGTTTAAAAGGCATGATCTGCCTTTGACAAAGCCAAACTGGGTTGGATCCAAAGTCTGCAAGTTCCCTATGTCTTTATTTATGAGTTCCATTATGATCCTCTCCATGGCTTTGCAGATCAGGCTTGTCAAGCTGATGGGACGGTAATTTCCAGGGTCGGTGGAGGCACCGCCTTTGTGAAGTGGGACCACAGTTGCCGTGCCACACTCCTCGGGTATGTATCCTGAGGTGAGGCTAAGATTAAACAACTGTCCTAACTGCGGGTTTAATTCCTCGTTGAGTTCGTGGAGCACACAGCCGGGGACACCATCCGGTCCCATGGATGCTGTGTTTTTCGCCTTAGAGAGAGCAGTTCTCACCTGGGCGTTAGAGATGTTTGGGGGGCTACAATCCTCTGGTATAGATATCTCTCCTTTTGCGGGGGAGGGGGGGAGAAGTTTGCACTGAACCTGTCAGCCAGTATACTGGCAATGTCTGTAGGTTCAGTAATTTTCACATCATTTTGAGCTAATTCTGAGCATATCTGTGAGTTTCCTCCCAGGTTTCTAACATAGCTAAAGAAGGCCTTATGATTGTCTTTTGAGTCCTTAGCGATTTTTCTCTCAAAATTTGCCTTGGATGATTTTATGAGAGCTCTTAGTTTTTTACTTATAGTGATCAAAGGTGTCTTACCTTTTAAGGATTTTGCTCTATCTTGTAGTAGCTTCCTCCTTTTGTTGTAGAGCTTGTTTATGGCTGGGGTCCACCAGACTGGACGCTTGCCTTTGGTACAAAGAGTCTTTGTTTTGTTTGGGATTGCCTGATCCATGCAGTCCTGTAGGTGCTGGTAGAAGGCGTTTGTAAGTGATTCAGCGGCTTGTGTAATGTTTACTGCCTCGGGGCCTTAAAGGAGACCACACTAGTCTTTAGAAGAGTGAAGTCGGCTTTTGAGAAGTTTTTCACTGTGGTCTTTTTTATCTCAGGTGCGCGCGGGATGACGACCTCCAGTGAGCTTAGTTTATGATCTGATCTCACCAGTGAGGGGTATACTTCCGGTGTTGAACATTGTGATCCCATGTTCGTGATGATGAGGTCAAGTATGTTTTCACCTCTTGTGGGGATGGTGACTAGTTTTTCCATGGCATTTGAGTTTATGAACTCCAGGAATCTTTGGGCTAGAGTGTTTGGGCTTGAGTAGTGATCCCAGTCTATATTAGGGTAGTTGAAGTCACCTAGTATGATGGTGTTTGGAGATACATTTATCCCCTCCAGTGTTTTCAGGAAGGCTATGTGAGTTTCCTGAGTTTGAGAGGGTGGCCTGTAACATGCTACAAATTGCAGAGCAGTTTTGCCTATGGTTAATTGCACCTGGATGGTCTCCGATGCATCGTGCGTTGCCAGCAACCTTGAGGTATGGGTGTCCTTGATGAATATGGACACCCCCCCTCCTTTCTTGGTGTTGGCCGGATTTTGGGGCCGGAATGCATGGTATGAGGTAAAACCTGATAGTGCCAGGGTGCTCTCAGGAGCCTTGAACCAGGTTTCAGTCACAGCACAGACATCGATGTTCTCCATACTGAGAAGGGCCTCGAGTGCGTGCATCTTGAGGTTGAGACTTCTGGCATTGAGCAGCATTACCCTTAGTTTTTTTCCTTTTTTGTGTTCTAGGGTGGTAGGTTTAGAATTTGAGCCTTGCCTAAAAAAGGCACTATAGGGGTGGCAAGAGCCTTTGCCAATATCCGGAAGCCCAGGGGTGACAGATGCAAGCCGTCCCTTGCGAAGCAGCGTGGCTTGTCCAGCATGTCATCCCAGGCAGACAGACATTGGATCCCCTTTGAATGACACCAGAGTTTAAGCCAATTATTAAAGCTGATCATCTTATCTTCGTATTGTGGCATCATTCTTGGTGAAGGTAGGATACTGCTCAAGGTCAGGGTCATACCTGCCTGGGCTACATAATCAGAGAGCTCCTCAAGGTCTCTTTTCATGTAGTCCAAGGAGGTACGTCTCAGGTCGTTTACACCAGCATGGACAATGACTGAGTCGTACTTGTACCTGCTGTTGAGAGACCTGAATGCTTGCATTATGTGGCGGATTCTAGCGCCCGACAGGCAGCTTACTGTGACCTTTTCCTTACTCAATCTGGTGAGCGGGACGTCAGTGTGTCTGACTATGGAGTCACCAATGACGAGTGTGTCTGGCATTGTGTTTGGCCTTAAGGGCTGTGACTGTTTAGCACACTGACTGTGTGGTCTATGTGTTGCATGTGTTGTGTCTTGAGGTGGTGGTTGTTTGGGTGTCTGCTTTGGTGGCCTCTGCTGTTTTGGTAGATTTTTGATCAGAGCCTCCGAGTATTTCTTTGTGTGTTTATGTGTAAGATTTGAGGTTTTGATAGTGCTATGTGAGACTGGGTGTGTGGTGTGTGTGGTACCCTTCTCCTCCTGTCTGGTCTTGCCAGTCTTATGTTGAGAGAGCTTGGCCTCCACTTTGGCTATATAGTTGCATCTCTCGCATGTATTTGTGTTTTGTGGGAGAAGGAGAGGGTTGTCTGTGTACATGAGGCAATTGTAACATTGCCTCAATATTCCCAGGTTCACCAGCTGAGCAGGAGAGGACACTAGCAACTGATCCCTCGACATGCTAGAAGGAATAGATAAAAAACTTACAAAAGACTCCGGGGGATGTGGGTTCTAGGCTGGTGGAGTACTATCTATAATACGAGTGCTTTATCAAGGTGAAAGTACTGTAGGAGCAAGTGCTAGGCTTTACAGATAGAGAATAGTCTACTTGGGAATCAAGTAGAGATGAACTTTTTATTTATAGGATACGCTGGTTAGATCAGCAGTAAAGTTCGAGGAAGGTAGTTTTAAGGGAAAAATTGAAGAGTGGAATTTAGGTAGCCCAAATAGTTTAACCTAGTTTAACCGCCGCTGCTCTTGTGTGCAACAGTGGCAACTCCGCGCTAAATCGCGCTAACGTGTGCTTTATAGCAGGGGGCTGGAAAAAACAGGAAATTACCCAAAATGGCCAACGAATTACTAGTTGCTGTCTCTAACCACTCCTCTGAGGACAAACAAGCAGCTCAGTACTCCCCACTCTCACTGGTGAGTAAAGAAACTACCTCTGGCCACACAAGAAAATGGAGGAAACAGGAACCAAATACAAAGCCCAGGGATCAGCAAAATCTGATCACTGGAACAACTAGCTAGCTAGTGTCCGGAGGGACACCCTATCTTTGTGGAAAACTAAGTAAGGAGGATGACTGCACAGAGCATGAAGTTCAGATACCCTTCTAGCTGAAGTTATGGCTACTAGAAAAAGTGTTTTCCATGAGAGCAGCTTAAGAGGGCATGAAGCCGCTGGTTCGAAGGGGGAGGAGGATCAAGGATGCCAGAACCAAATTCAAGTCCCAGTGAGGTGGGGGATCTTTGATTGGGGGCTTGAGCAGAAAAACACCTCTTAAAAAGGCTTTGCAGAGCTTATGGGACATGATACAGGAGTCTGAGATACCTACATGAAAATTAGATATAGCAGCTAGTTGTACTCTAATGGTAGATGAAGAAGAGCCTAAATGAAAGAGCTCTGCCAGAAAGTCTAGGATAGACTGGATAGGTGCAGTGAAGGGGTCTATATTTTCTGATGCTGCCCAGAAGGAAAAACGTTTCCACTTACTATTATAAATCTTCCTGGTAGAAGATTTGTGAGAGGCTATCAGGATGTTTCGGACCGAATGAGAGATTAAGGGAAGCCTGGCTAGGGTAGGAATTGGAGAAAGCACGCTGAGAGGTTGAGAGAATGAAGGGAGCGGTGCAGCTGGCCCGACTGGTGGGTCAACAGATCTGGCACCGGGTCCAGATGCCAAGGCTGCTCCAACAGGTAATGATGGAGGAACAGAAACCATATCTGTCGAGGCCAGTAAGGGGCAATGAGGATCATTGTAACTCTCAAGGTGATAGCTTTCTGAATTAATTGAGATATCAGTGGAAAAGGGGGAAAAGCATACAGAAGTCCCTGGGGCCAATCGTGGACTACAGCGTCTCTGGTGGGATGTCCTGGTAACGGGAAGGGAGTGAAGAAGTCATGACGCTTGCTGTTTTGGGGAGTAGCAAAAAGATCACAGCAAGGCTGGCCCCATCTTTGGAAGACTTCTTCCAGCACTGATTTCTTCAGAGACCACTCATGGGGCATGAGAATGGCCCTGCTCAACTTGTCCGCAATCACGTTGGACTTCCCGGGAATGTGCGTTGCTATCAGAAAACGCCGAGAAGAAATCACCCACTGCCAAAGTCTGAGTGCCTCTCAACATAAGGGGAAGGATCTGGTTCCGCCCTGTTTGTTGATGTACCACACTACGGACATGTTGTCTGTCTGAATTGCAATAGTCCCTGTGGGAAGAGAGTCCTGAAGGGCTTGCAACGCTAAAAGCACTGCTCTCATCTCTAAGACATTTACGTGCAAGTGGCACTCGAAAGGTTGCCACGTGCCCTGGACTGTCCTGCCCTGATAATGTCCCCCCCACCCGATCAGGGAGGCATCAATTGTCACCGTGGCGACTGGGGGGGGGGGATGAAAGGTCTGCCTTGGAGAACTTGAGGTGATGTGATCCACCAAGACAGGTGATTCTTGCATGATTGAGTTATTAATATGATGTGAGACATCGGGAGCTGTTGGAAGGACCATTGAGCAAACAACATCCATTGATGGATCCTCATGTGGAAACGAGCTAAGGGGAGAAGGGTGATAGTAGCTGCCATGAGTCCTAATACCTTCAAGACTACCCTGGCTTTGACCTTGTTGCATTGTAATAGAAGGTAAACTTGTTTGCGGATATCTAACACTCTTTGCTCTGTAAGTCTGGTGGAAAGATTGAGTGTGTCTAAGGTGGCGCCTATAAAGGTAATAGATTGACAAGGCGACAAGGCAGATTTTTCGAAATTTATTGAAATGTCTAGAGCTTGGCAAGTTTGGATGGTGAAGTCTCTGGATAGAAGCAGTTGCTGTCTGGTGGTGGCGGTAAGGAGCCAGTCATCTAAATATGGAAACACCTGGAATCCTTGACGTCTCAAGTGAGCCGCGACCACTGCCATGCATTTGGTAAACACTCGGGGGGCTGTAGTGAGACCAAAGGGCAGGGCTCTGAACTGGTAGTGACTGGCTCCCAGCCTGAAGCGGAGAAACCTCCTGGAGCGTCTGTGCATTTTGATATGGTAGTACGCGTCCTGAAGGTCTATCGGGCACATCCAATTGTCCTGACCCAAGAAGGGTAGAATGGACTGTAGTGTGACCATCCAGAATTTTGTTTTTTTGATATAATTGTTTAACTTGCTGAGATCCAGTATAGGTCTCCAGTCCCCTGTTTTTTTTGGTACCAAAAAGAATTTGGAGTAGATTCCAGATCCTTGCTGGTCTGCTGTGACTGACTGGATAGCTCTTTTTGATAGAAGCTTTGATATTTCTAGTGCTGCTTGTTCCCTTAGACTGGGTGGAACGTCTGGAAGGGATCCTTTCGGTTGGGATGGGATGTGAATAAAGGGAATTTTGTAACCCTCGGATATGATTGACTGTACCCATTTGTCTTGGGTGAGGGAAAGCCAGGCTTTTGGGTACAGTGATAATCTTCCCCCGACTGCCTCCGAAGGTGGACAGCCGGGCAGCTCCTCAGGGATGCTGAAAGGGTTTATCAGAGAAAGTTTCTCTGCTACCCTGGTTTTGCGGACCTCCTCTGCCTCTAGGGTGGCATCTATTGTTATTCCCCCCTCTGCCTCTAGAGGGGAATCGACCTTGTGAGTCAGATGAGACTCCCTGAGGTTTGCAGAACCACATTTTTCCTCCCCTCTGACCTTTTGGATAAGGTCTAGAAGGGGTAGAAAAATGGACTCCCACAGCAGAGAGAGTCTTACCTTCCACCTCGCACCTAGTCAATGTATCCTTCACCTGAGGACCAAACAATGTTGAGCCATCAAAGGGGGAATTGGTGAAGGATGCCTTGAAAGGGTCCGCAAAATTGCAAAGCCACATCCAGGCGTGACGTCGTAAAGCTACACCTGTGTCTGCGGCCCTACTCGCCCCATCAGCAGCATACGAGATAAGCTGCATGGAGGAGTTAACAATCGAATTCAGGGTTGCCAACTGGGAGTTCATTTTGTCTTGGAACCCCTCAGCTGTTGGATCCTGTATAGCCTCACCCATATATTTGAGCAAATCTCTCTGGAGACGGGTGAAGTGACACAAGTAGTTCAGCGACCGCATTGAAAAGGTCGCTGACGAAAACATCCGCTTACCGTACCTGTCCATGGTCCTAGACTCCTTATTAGGAGGATGGACAGGTACCAAAGGATCAGCTAACTCCTTCTTAGTGGCTGCGGCCACCACCATGGCATCAACAGAGACACCTTTTGATAGAAACTCTTTCTCCTTAGGGGCAGTAATACATATTGACAGCCTCCTTGGGGTAGGTTCCACTGAATCAGGGGCCGTCCAAGCCTTCCTTGCCACCACTTCCATAAGGGGGTCAAAGGGAGGGGACACCCAGGAGGTTGAAGGGCGAGAGCCAAACGCCTCAAGGTAAACTGACTCATCCTCTGAAGGGTTAAGGGTGGGCCAGTTCCCCCTCTGTTTCAGGATTTCAAGGATGTCAGCAAAGGAGACATCCTCAGAGGGGGACCAAGGGGAACCTTCAGATTCCTCCAAGTCAGTGTCAGAGGTGATAGACTCAGGGGAGTCAATGTGTTTCCTCTTGCACTGTCTCTTCCGAGGGGGTTCTCCTACCAGATCAGGAGAGGTCTCGGAAGAGGAGGAAATTCCCAATGGGGAAACCTGAGGAGCTGGCTCTCTGCGGTCTGATACAAGGGGATGGGTAGAAATCACCGCAGGCACTGAAGAGGGAGGAGCTGACGGAGCCGACTGTGGGGTAGACACTGGGTCTAACACGCTCCGCATGACCTCAAAGGCGTCCCTATCAGGCAAGGCCGGAGGTCCCTGCTCCGAGGAGACAAGGACCCCCCCCCCTGGCACTGACAGGGACTGCTCCGAGGCCGATGTCGGAGCCGAACTCACCAGCGCCGATGCTCCGAGAGGGAGAACGGAGTCGGACAAGGGTCCGATGCCACTCGCCCCCTCGGAGCCGACGAGGGAAGCCCAGCGCTGAGATCCCTCCAATGAGGAAATCGGAGCAGACGACGGAGCTGAAAGGGAAGGTATCCGCTCCGAAGCACCAACAGCCACAGCTCTGATGAGCCCCGGCTCCGAACTCAAAGGAGTCGGAGGAGGAATAAAATCAGGGATGGAAATAGCCGCTGACTGTTGAGTAGGGCTATGCAGCATTTGGGCCAGTGCCTCGGACTTGAGAAGTCTACTCACCACCCTTTGTAAATCATGGTCGGACAGCCTGGAGGACCAAGAGGAATGAGACCTATGGCTCCGTTCCGATAGAAGAGGAGATCCCGGCGCCGAATGGATGGAGCTGATGGAAGGGGACCTAGACCTCTTCTTTAAAGTTGGCTCCGATAAGCCTATCGGAGCCGACTGAGTCATGTCAACGGTGATGGTATGATATTTGGAAACATCGGCTCCAGCCGGAGCCGATGTCGAAGCCGTTTTAATGCTTCCAGGGGACGGCTCTGAAGCTGGAGCCGACGGTCTGGAAGTCTTAGAAGGCTTCCCCGACACAGACTGGGTCGGGGGGCCTTCAGGCTTTAACAAGCCATGTAGAATCAATTTATTTTTGCATTCCTGCAGGACTCTAGGGCTGAATGCATGGCACACAGCACATGAGTCCTGCAGGTGCAAAGGTCCCAGGAAATATACACAAGAAGTGTGACCGTCTGTCAGAGACATTTTCTGACAGCACGAATCACACTTTTTGAAGCCTGAGACCTTGGAGTCTTTAGACATCCTAAAAGCTGAGTGAAGAAAAACACAAACACAACACATAGACACACCCTTAACCAAAATAAAAATCCAGTCACACTGAAGGACTAGGGGAAGGAGAGGGAGAGGGCCAAAGGCCTAAAAGTTAAGAAGGGAATAAATAGGGAATTCTGACACAAAAAGGGGAACCCAATTTAAACTAATAGAATACTTTAAATAAAACTATACTAAATGGAAAAAAATAGGGGTTGAAATAGAAGTTTCTGAACAAGAAAACTTACTAACCTGCCAGAGCCGGTAGAAGAAGCACCTCGTCAGCTTAGCGGCAAACGAGATCTGGGTAGTTACTGCCTAGCATTATGGGATATAGGGGAGCCTCGAGCCGGTGGAATTAGCTCTCGAGCTTTAGTATTGGCCGAGTCGGAGCCGAGGATCGGCTCCGAACCCATCCAGCAAGAATGAAGGCGAGATTGACAACTTAACATCAAATGTTTAGGAACAGATTCATTTGGGCCACGCAAATATAGCATCACCCTGAGGTCCTTTTCTTTTGGGGAACTAAAAGAGCCTGGAAAATAAAATAACCTTTTCTGGTCATGTGCAACTTCTTGGGGAGCTCTAATCTGTATGATTTCTAACATTTTTTTTACTGTCACTTCTCTTCAATAGGGGGGCATGTACGGATGCATGACAAGGTAAGAGTATGGGGTTGGGGATGGGTGTGAAATAAATAGAAGCGAATCATACAACCTGCAAATATCATCGTTCTTGTATGCCTATCTTCCATGATGGAGAGGCATACATCAAAGTGGAGTGTCAGTGGATCCCTGACTAACTATGAAGTGGAACAATCAGGTTTAATGTCTCAGAGATTAGACTATTGTATCTCCAAAGGAGGACAACAGAACCCTTCTGCTGCCAAATGTTCCTACATATGGGCTAGCATTCTGAAAATGACCAGGTTCTACAGTTTACAACTTAATGCCAAGAGCAAGAAGGGTGTTGCCCACATTCTCCATTTATACCAGGTGATTATTAACCAAAGGGTCAAAGTGAAAGGGGCATTAGTAAAGGCTGTTTTGGTGATCTAGGTCAGGTCAGTCAGGCACAGTCAGGTGTGAGAGTTAACAGTTGCTGTCCTAGCAGCACCATCCATGGAAATGTGATTCAGATGCATGGAGAAGTTAACTACCTTTATACTGTCTCAGAGTGCAATTCTAGCTTATGCTATCCATCCTGCAACTCATCCTGTGGCTGGCTCATTTCATCCACCAGTTAATCTCTTGAACCTTAAAATGTCAAAAAGATAGTCTACCACTTTCAACAAAATCATGGTGAACACAAACACCTCCAAGCCTCTCCACAGTCCTCGAGTCCTTTCCTTGGAATGAAGTGTAGATCTCTACTGTGTAGGAGACGTTTTAAGGGTTGCTGCTGAAACATTGGATTCCCAGTTGGGATTCTAAATGTCTTTGGGAAGCTGAATGATCTTTTCTTGACTCCTTCGGAGTGATGCCACACTTTCAGGATTCCTAAGATCATCTCACCAACAGTTGTACCATTTTATCAACTGGGGACCATCACCAAAATATGATGGAACATCCAGAAAGTTTCTTGGGTCTGGGACCCATGCCCCTTTCTGTCTCATCATCGTTTAAGGAATTTCAAAATTGGAGTCAATGAAGAATGGTGAATTATTTGCATCCTCTTTGTCCTCACCATCTGGGATGGGGGACTCCTAGGAATGATTTCAAGTGTCCCTTTCTTCCTATCATTCAGAGATAATGAGAACTTGTATGATGAGGAAATTTGGAGTAGTTCACATACAGTGTATGAGTCCTGCAAAAGGCTTCAATTTCCTCTTTCTTGTTGAATGAAAAGGTGGATGGCTATGGAACCAGGCAAAGAAATATCTCCTCTGCAGAAATGGTGACAAGGTCAGCAAATGCAAAAGTCTCCAACATTAGTGTTGACATTTATGTAGATACCACACTTGAGATGAGGGTTCTGGCCTCTGTGCCTGAGGTCAAAAACCTTGTAAATATGCACCAAGCTCAATTCTGCCTGCTCACAACCAATTTAAAGGACAGTGATGACTATAAACATTGGGTTAATATCAACAGCCTTGATTCTGAAGACCAGAAAACCAAATACTGTTGACATCAGCATCAACAACAGCGAGGATATAGTAAACACATTATCTGCTGGACCACATTAAAAAGGCCCTCTAACATCATTTCATAGCTGATGTCTGTGGGAGGAATGGAATGACTTTTGAAGGATCTTGCTGATGACACTCAAGATGACGAAAAATTCTATGTACCTCAAAATTTGAAATAAGACACTATCTGTTCTGGTAAGTTCAACAGGTGAATTTTCAGACAAAACATACACCACAAGAAGAATGAGAAGATGATGCCTCCTTTATGCAAGGCTTTTTTAGCAATGAAGTCTGCACATAAATTTCTCAGTTTTTGAATTATATGCTTTTTTTCCCCGTTTTTCCTCCACTTCAGCCTCAGGCTTAATACATTCACCTGTTGTAGCTCTTGGGGTTCATAGCACTGGCCCTGAAGCTGTGGGTGAGGCTGAAGCATCATCTGGAGTGGACACACAGTTATTTTATTCTAACAATAACAGTTTATTTTTTATGTTCTAATATGAAAAGTGAATGAATAACAAACTTGACAATTAGCAGTGAAATGCTCCTTCTTCAGGCATTTCTTTAACACCTTACACTTCATTATTAACTAAACCCTGCCCCATGACAGTGCCACTTCCTACTTCAATGACACATGCATAAACACTCTCAACAACCATACCCCTATAAGAACCAAACAAATTAAAGCTAATGCCTCCCCATGGCTGTCCAGAGAAACTAAACTTACCATGCTACAAAGAGATAAAACCTGGAAACTATATAAAAAAAAAAAAAAACAACTACTCAACTACCTAGTATTCAAGCAACTTCGTAATTCTATAAAAAAACTTATAACCACAGACTGTAAACTATACTACTTCAACCATCCACTCAAACAACCAAACTTTACTGACCTGGACACTGCCAGCCAATTTAACGCCTTCTTCACAGACTGCATAGCCAAACTGTCCTCCTCTTTTGCCCACCCCCCTCAACATCAACTACTCCAGCCCCCCCATCCCCACCAGCCACTTACACCCCCCTTTTCAAACTTGAACCCATCCCCACATGTACTATAAAAAATACTACACCAACTAAAACCCAGCCGGAAAGCACCTGACAATCTCCCAACAACCTTCCTAAAATTAGCTGCTGACAGTATAGCCCTTCCCTGATGTCCTAACTTGCTAAACAAAAAAAAATACATTACAGTTATTTTTATTTGTCTTTATCAAAATATGTACAACACATTCTTTTTACTCTATTGTACCATATTCTGCTATCTCTCTGTAATTCTATTGTATGTTTTACCACATCCATTTTTTGTATTACATGCTGTATTTTTCTCTGACAAAATTGATTGTGTATATATATATATATATATATATATATATATATATATATATATATATATATATATACACACACACATATATATATATATATATATATATATATATATATATATATTGTTTCTCTAACTGTTCATTGGAGCTTTTTCTCCCTGGCTTCCACTGAAAAAGGGCTCTTTGTGGTCCAGTGGGCATCCCTAGTTATCAAACTGAAATAAATAAATAAATTAAATAAATAAGAGTACAATCAAACAGTCCTAAACTAATTCCACCAAGTGAAATGTCTAAACTATTTACAGTAAAACAGTAGCAGACTAACAAGGCAGAACTGTAAATGTTGTTGTTGTATCTTTCGGCTTTTCCCGGTTAGGGGTCACCACAGCAGAACTCCGGTCCGCTAATGATTGGCAGTAGATTTTTACGTACTGACTTGCCAGACCTGACGCACAACCTTCAACGAAGGTACACCCATTCACGCATGTCTCCACGCAGAAGCCGCTTTAGCAGAACTGTAAATGTGAGGGGATAAAAATGGCAGCACAAATGTAAAACTGTTCAAAAATAGAGAAAAAAAATAAGAAAGGTATGACCAATGGTAAGACTGAAATGCAGTGATGAAAAACCAAGTAAGTAAAACTAAACTAGCTTTACAGAGAAACAGTAATGATTTCTCAAAAAATAAATTGGCAGTTTTTGAACAATGTAGCCTGTCTTCATCTTTCTGATGCTAGCTAAACGCATGGCAAAAATATGGACAGAAGGTTAACCGGGAGAGCAATGAGAAGGGGTTAGCAGCCTTTGAAAATGTCAAATGCTGACTAAAGATCAGAAGCTTCAGTTCTACATTTGAAAAGGAAGAAACTCTTCATACCAAAATCATATTTAAATATTAACAGACCCTAACACCAGGAAGATCAGAGGATCTGTGGAATGGTGGTAATTTGTCCTGTAGCAATGACCACTACTGAAGAAATTTATGACTGCAAAAGAAAAAAAAAAAAGAGGTTAACTTAATACCTAGCAAAGGGTGGATGATCTAAAGCGTGCCCTTTCATACAGTGAATCAATTTCTGCTGTACCTTTAGAATGAACAGCCTTTTTATAAAGTTGATAGATGTCCACATAGCAGTCTCACAAACATTTTGTGCAGTTACACTTCTGAAGAAGACTGCAGTAGTAGCTGCTTACTTGGTTGGGTAAGCCAAAACATCTCCAGTTACAGCCTTGTATCATTTATCATAAACGAAAATAACTTTTTTTTTCACTAGACCCACTACAAGTGGTTGACTATGACCAAACAATCTCTGAGACTTGGTCCTTTCATGTGTAGTACATGGAATGTGAAAATATTATTGTAATCAAAGCCAGTTTCACTGTAAACAGATGAACCAAGCCCAATCTGGTGTGACCCAATAGGTGACTAACAAATAAGGAGATTACGAGGAAAAGGGTATACGAGGTGATGGCCTCTACACAGGCAGGCAGCCTCTCCCACAACACAGATATATAAAACCTCCAAGTCAGAAATGTAGATTTATGTTTCTACTGGAGATTCCCCATGCTGTTAGACTAAGATATTAGAAGTTAAGCTCCATCACACTCCATCATTCAGTTAACTTGTGATGAGGTAGTTATCGGCTCTCAAGGGCTGAACCATTTATTGCCTTGTCCATCAAGCAGCTACAAGAATAATGTTTTTTTTTCTCCTCTTACTTTTATCAGTAATGTTGGAAATGGACAAGATGTAGGAGATGCAAAATGAAAGGGTTTGAATTCTAACTGTTGAAAAGCCATGTGTCACCCAGTCTGGTTGCAGGGATGCTTAATGCAGAAGAGGGAATTCATAATGCAGATTGAGGGAAAGGAGATGCAGGTTAACTCCATTCTTGAGCAGTTCCATTTTTTTTCTAAAATAACAAACAGCTGTTTGTCCAGTTTGTGGCAGACTGGTTTCTCAACTTACAGTGCCTGCATTTGTATTTTGCTGATCTAGAATCTATATGACTTGGAAAGAAAAGTTTACTTGAAATGATTCCTCCCAGACTGTTGTGCCTAGTCTGTACAAAATGTTCCTAGTTTGGGGCTAAAATGAAGGCTACTAGAACCCTACAGATACATAGCAATACTCTGAAGTTTACAAGTTGCTCCTTCAGAGAAAAGGCCATAAGTCTTACATTCAGAGCCTTTTGGCATATGCTCCCCCATGCACCATCCAGTAAGACATCTCCATGTCTGAAACCAGAGCAACAGCAGTCCTTGACTGACAGCATTTTAGTAGTGCCAGCATTGGAATTCCCTCAGCAGAACTGGTGTTAATGAAAGGACAAGATACAGAGGATAGAATCTCTGACAACCTGTGGAATCAACATACCACTATAACTTCCTCACATCCACTTAAGCACTGGAAATAAAGTACAGTGGGACATGTAATCAAAAGCCAAAGGAAATATGCTTGTTGCCCCATCTTCAATGTTAAGGGACTGTAATCTCCACTGGTGTACAGGGATACAGCCACTACTACCATCCATGCAGCCTACCTTTGATCAATGGCTCTGGTACCGACAAGTAGCAGCGTAGAGCAAAGGAAGGAATGATGACGTTTAGTCTGCTTCCCTCTCTTCAGGAAGACGGACTGGGTGACATGCTGATGGAGCTGTGCTGTTCTTGTAGTTCAGTATAATTCAGCATTCATAAACATAGCTGGGCCAAACCTGCAGTCAGGACTGTGTGGCACTGTTGCTGCCTTGGCCATATCTAGTTGCAGGCAAAATCTATAGATGCAACATCAGTGTGTAGGGAGCAGGGTCTTCCCCACATAATACAAACCAATAGCTCTACGAGTAGCTATGGGGGCCCTTAGACCTCTTGCCTCCTGCACGGACAGCAGTCCCAGCCAGGGTTAATCTGGTTAATGTGCCTCAAAAATTCCATACATTGAGGAGACTTAGGGGATCACTTGAGACAGTGCTGCTGCAGATGCACAACTCTAACTCTTCAACCAGTTGGGAAGGCAAAAGAAAAAAAAAAAAAACTTGTGTTATAAAAAATGCAGGTAAATCATCACCATCAGTCACAACATATCTCAGGGAAGGAAACCAGATTAACCACATAAATCTTTGTGAAGGAAATCGGTCTAATTTTTTTTTTCTTGTTGGGAGAAATAACCAGAGTTTGGAAATACACTGGTGTACTGGAATGCAAGATATAAGGTTAGAAGGGAACCAGCTAAACATGCTGTGCAGCAGCTGCTGAATAAAACACCAGCAAATGTAATCTCAGAGTACTGTCTGGGAGCAGGCCAAGGAAATGGAGTTGCAACTTGCAGAGAATCATTAATCAGTTCAAAATTGAAACAGCTGTTACAAAATGCGTAACACTTCCTCCTAGGGGTCAGGAGCAGGACAAAACAGATGGGTGGAACAATTATTCCTCGTTCTGAAAATACTTCTCTTACTTGTTAGGTCCTGATGTTGTTGACTTTAGATATTACATGCCTGCTTCTTTTTCTGATTATTTCCCTTTTGCCTTTAATGCTCTGACATGTCTGACTACATCAGAAGGACTAAATATCATTGGAATATTCTCAAAAAAGTATTAAACATTTTGGGAAGGGGTTCCAAACAGCAATAAGTGATGTAAATAAATGTTTGTATATGTTAAAAAATAACAATTTGTTTCTGTAATGAACTACTACATAGATTGAACTACTTTCATCTTTTGTATATTGATACTACTGATACTGCGGTTTTAAATTGTACCTGCTTTGGCGCTTTTCTCTTTGGGTCTCTGCTGAAAATGGGCTTCTGCTCAGATGGACTAACCCAGTCAATAAATAAATAGAAGCAGACCAAACTCTGCCTTGTCATCTGGAAGGCCTATGTTCCGAGTCATCCACACTGGTACAAGATAAAACCAGAAGCTGTAGCCTTGAAGTAGGCAAACTCAATATTATTTATAGCCAGATTTACCATGTACCACACTCAACAGATATTTCTGCAAAATGCTTTTTTCTCCTGAATGTAATATCACCTATTTTTGGTGTTGCATTATTATATGGTTTGAAAGCTTGCCCACTGTAGGATCCCACTCTATCATTTAATAATTACAGTAACTCTCTCTATGGTGCCCTGTGGAGCAGTTAGGTAACCAGTACCAGGATCAGTCACAAGATATATGCAGAACAGTTTTACACTGTTAGTGATACTGAACCATATCAAATCTACTGGGTTTTTTTACAGCTGTTGGCTGTGAAACAGCCTCTAGGGACACAGATACATGCAGATCCTCCAAAGAAGGAATAGTGGGAGAAACACAAAGGTTTTTGCACTTCTAACTTCACTAGCTCGGTGTTCTTATTTCTGGGGAAAAATTAGCCTGCATCTCCACTTAAAATGCTCAGCCATTAAATATGGTCTCCCTAAATGAGATTTTCTACAGGGGAACAAGAGATGGATTCCTCAACCCCATAGTAAATATTCATGCCACTCAAACAAAGAAATAATTGGAGCACAGAAGTAAATGTATTATTAATGTTTCACTGCATTGAGTAAAGGTGGAGAAGATATGCTGCAAGTCTTTTAAGGCAAAATCTTTGAGTTGGAAAAAATGGAAAGAACTGATAAAGGTTACATCTCAATTTTAACCTGACACTCGTCATGTTTTAGAAAGGGATATGTCCTACTAGGTCTCCTCTACTTGGTCAATAAAACTGAAGGAGTCAAAGCATCAATATCATAAATATGCATTTCAGTTTTAAACCACGGTTATAAAGTCCACACTAGCTAAGAAAATGGCAATTAATAGACAATTAAAAAGTTGAAGGAATTTATTTGGGAAGGGAAGAGGGTAATAGCTAACTGCGATAAATTGATCCTCCCCACAAAATAAGGTGGTTTAGGATTAGCTTATTTGTGTCAATATTTCAGAGTTATGGAGTTGAGGCTCATATACATAACACAATCACAATGTTATAAATCAAAGTAGAAAGAGATAGTGGTGAAGCGTGGGGAGGGGTGGATTCAGGAAATGAGGAGAGAGTACCCTTATGGATGCAGAAAGTATTTAAGAACTAAGCCAACAGGGGAATCAAGAAAGGAGATTTGTTAATGGACATGACTGCAAATAGGGGTACAGAAAATAGGCAAGAGGGGGCTGGAACTTACTGGAGAAAACTTGCAAAGGAAACAATATATTGGAAGCAAATAACTAGAAAGGGAAAGGTAATTGGGTGGGATGAGGCCAAGCAGAAATTCGGACTGCAGGTTAGAGATTGCCTTCCCTACCAGAGATTGATATCAGAGTATACACAAAGAGAAAGGGATAGGGGTGTCCCAAGTGAAAGACTAGCTCTGGTAGATTTTTTAGTTAAGTTTAGAACAGGAGTTGCTGTTAAAAAAGGATAATTAGTAGGGCAAATAAAATACAATACCGCATTATAGCTATATCAGGGCTGGTTGGAAAAGTGACTGGAAAAGAAATTTACAAAGGAATAATAGAAGGCTATATGAATGGCTCCCAAATATGCAGTAAAATCCAGAAGGTAAAAGACTTTTGCCTGGAAATGTCTGAGTAGGTACTTTTATAACTCAAGCAGATTTCAAATAAATTTTCCTCAGATAGACAGCAAATGCTGGAGGTATGACGGGAGAGAGTTAACTGGGAATACGTTTCTTTCTGGGGTACAGTTTATTGGCAGATTTTTAAACTTCCCTTACAGAGTACTCTGTCAGAAATACTGGTGGAACAAATGGCTGTAACTAAGGAAATTATTCTTTTGATATGGGATACAGGATTTAAATTGCCGAGATATAGTAAGGCCTTAATAAGTTTAATGCTATTGGCTGCCAAAAAAAATAACAATTCCTAGAAACTGAAAGTCAAAATGTAAGCCAGTTGTAACTGAAGTATTGATTAACATTAAAGAGGTAAAAGAACTGGAAGAACTAGAAAAAGGAATGTGCAAATTACATAGAAATAAACAGAATTTGTGGGAGCAGTATGTACAGAATAATGTTCAGGAAGAGGAGTGAGGTTCAAGGGATGACAGGAATTGAGCAATCATGTAATGACGGAGTGAATGACAGTTGTAACAAAGAAAGAACATATGTAATGTGTAATGTGTGTAAAAAAATGCTAGCATGGATTGTGTGTGCACCTATGTCTGAGGTGATAATATACATGTGTGTGTATGTGTAAGCAGAATCACTACCAATATCTAGTTGCCTTCCAACAGTTTATAAGGAAACATAGATGAAGATGGATAAATCCCCAAGTCCCAGGCACCCTGAGTTTTTTTTATCAGCTTGGGTGTTTGAGGTTCTGGCAGGGGGGATTGGCATGTCCATCCCAGAGAGTCACTTATCTAGGCGTTCCTTGCAAGGAGACATGGTCCATAGAGGGGAGCAGGAGAGGAGGGTGGAAAGAAAGTATAGTTATACACACTTACCATAAATGTAGATGTTCGAGTGTATTCACTGTTGCAATCATCACATTTGGGTTACCTGCTGGCAGTAGCCCTCAGTCGGCCTGATTATCAAAGTCTTGGGTCCTGTGTCGGTTTCTGTCTCATCTTCCATGACGTCACGTTGTCAGGGGTATAAAGCATGCAGCCGATGCCATTACATCAGTTCTTCTTGCCCCAGATGTCAGGTGCCCCCCGATGGGAAGCAATAAAAAAAAAAAAAAAAAAATATATATATACACACACACACACACACACACACACACACACACACACACACACACACACACACACACACACACACACACACACACACACACAAGGTTATACCTCCAACAAAAAAGCAAATACACCAAAAAGCTATTAAGCATAGTAAAAAGGAATAGAGATATAGCCAAAAGAAATAAGGGGGCTGGAGGGAGGGTAACCAGGACTGCAACAGTGAATACACTCGAACATCTACATTTATGGCAAGTGTACACAACTGTACTATGTTCTTCGTGTTTCACTGTTGCAGTCATCACATTTGGGTAGATTCCCAAAGCTAAGGATGGGAGGAAGAATTTAGATAGCATTAAGACCAGCTATAAGGCCCTGCAAGACTGCAGTGGCAAAACCAGCTCTGGATTTAGAGAAAATTGGCAAATGGTAATGCTTGGTGAAAGTATGTACAGAACTCCAGGTAGCAGCTTCTAGGATGTCCCTGGTAGGGTCACCTCTGAGAAAGGCTGTAGAGGTGGATGCAGCCCTGGTAGAATGTGGTCTTATCCCCTGTGGGATAGGTTTTCCATGGCGCTTATAGCGGAAATGAATGCAATGGCCTATCCATTTAGAAATGGTTTGCTTTGAAATGGCCTTCCCCTCTGCCCCTGCAGCAAATGCCACCAGCAGCTGTTCAGATTTCCTGAGAGGTTTAGTCCTGTCCAAGTAATATCTACGTTATCTGTGCACATCTACGGAGTGCAGTATACGTTCCCCCTTTGTTCTGTGGATTAGAAAAAAGGTTGGCAAATTAATAGACTGATTAAGAGCCACACTGGATACTACCTTCGGCATGAAGGAGGGATTGGTCCTGAGGGACACCCTGTCCACATGAAAGATGATGAAAGGCTCCACTGCCATAAGGGCCTGGAATTCAGACATCCTTCTTGCTGAAGTGATGGCTAAAAGGAAGGCTGTTTTCCAAGAAAGGAATTTCAACTCTTTACTTGCAGCTGGCTCAGAAAGATGCAGAGTGAGTTTTTCCAATACAAAGTTAAGGCCTCAGGCTGGAGTTGGGGCTCTCCTGGGTGGTCTTAAGTTTTTGTCCCCTCTGAGGAACTGCTTGAGCAGTGGATGAGAGAAGAGGGGTGGTTCTGTGTTGTAATGAGCTGAAATGGCTGAGGCATGAATTTTGATGGAGGAAAAGGAAAGGCCCTTGGTGAAGCATCTCAGTTAAGTATTGAAGAATCCGAGGTAAATTGAGCGCTGCTGTGCCCATACCCTGAGCCTGGTTCCAGGAACATAATCTTTTCCATTTTTCAGCATAAGATTTTCTAGTACTAGGCCTCCTTGCCTCCAGAATGACATCCAACACTTGTTTACTGAGGGATGGTAATGGAGCGCTCAGGTAATGAGCCAGGCTGCCAGGTTCAGGGGTTGAAGCGGAGGGTGCAGAATCTGGCCTCCTGCTGGGACAGCAGGGTGGGGTCTGGGGCAAGTGCCATGGAGCCAGCAGTGACACACTGTGCAAGAGGGGGTACCAGTGTTGGCGTGGCCAGTCTGGTGCAATCAGTATTATCCTTGGTTTGTCCTGTTTGATCTTTAGTAGTACCTTGGAGAGAAGAGGCACAGGAGGAAAGGCATAAACTGATAGATTTTTCCAGGTGAAGGACAGGGCATCCACTTTCCAACTTGTTTGTGGGGAGTCCTTGTGCAGAATTTGTCCAATTTGTTGTTCTGGGAGGAGGCAAACAGGTCTATATCTGGGCTCCCCCATTTGTTTATCAACATGTTGAATGTCTTTGGTTCCAGTTTCCACTCGTGTGGGTCCATGGGATTTCTGCTTAGTTAATCTGCCAGTGTATTTAGCTTTCCTGGTAGGAATTGAGCCTGTAGGTGCACTTGGTAGCTCAAGGCTGTGTCCCACAGAGCCATGGCTAGTTTGTAGAGAGGATATGAGTGGGTTCCCCCCTGCTTGTTTATTTACCACATAACAGTGGTGTTGTCCATATTTACCATTAATTGTCCTGGAAGAATGTGGTCCTTGAAGGCTGTCAGAGCATTCTGTACAGCTAACCTTTCTTTTTGATTGATAAGCAGGTGCATTTGACTTGGATTCCATTTGCCCTGAATGCACTTCCCTGCCAAGTGAGCCCCCCCATGCACAGTCTGTTGTCAGGGTTTGGGTGGCAGGGGTTAGACTGAATGACAGTCCCTTGTTTTGGTAGCATGCCTCTGCCCACCAAAGGAACTCTAACTGTAGGCAAGGTATGATAGGAATCAATGCTTCTAGATCCTGAGAATGTTGACACCACAGGCTTTTTAGATACCATTGTAGTTTCCTCATATGCAGTCTTGCATATGGAATTAGGAGAATGCAGGAGGCCATAAACCCCAAGGCTTGCAGTATTTGTCTTGCAGATAGCAGGGTCTTTGTGGCCATTAGTTTGAAGTAAGCTGTCAAATGAACTTGTTTCTCTGATGTGAGGAAAGCCATCTGGGAAGTTGTGTTCAAGCTTGCTCCCAGGAATACAATTTGTTGGCAGGGTACCAGATGTGATTTCTTTTCATTTATGGTGTACCCCAGAGAAATTAGCACCTTTTGTACAAATGCCATAAGATTCAAAAGTATGTCCTGGCTTTCTGCCTGAATTAGACAATCGTCCAGGTATGGGTATATTTGAATATTTCTTCGCCTGCAAAATGTAATGACTGGAGCTAGGCACTTTGTGAACACCCTGAGTGCAGTAGATAAGCCAAAGGGCAGTGCAAAGAACTGATAGTTCATGTAGCCTGCTTTGAAGCGTAGGTATCTTCTGCAAGATTCCCTGATTGGGATGTGCAGGTAGGCTTTCTCTAAATCCAGTGTTGCCAACAAGGCATCCTTGCCTAGCATAGGAAGCAACCGGTGAAGAGTTAGCATCCTGAATTTTGGGATCACCAAAAAAGTGTTTAGGATAGAGAGATCCAGGATAGGACGCCAGTTGTCGTCTTTTCTGGGCACTAGAAAAAGTCTTGAGTAGAAACCTTGTCCTCTTTCCTCTTCTGGGACAGTTTGAATAGCCCTTATACTTAAGACAGAGAGAACTTGCTTTTGAGCCTCTGCCCACTGATTTGGGGGTAGATCTGGCTGACCGTTTGGGGTTGGTAAAGTGTGGAAGTGGAATCTGTATCCTTGGGAAACTATTTAAAACCCATTTGTCCTGGGTAATGAGTTCCCAGTTTTTGTCCTGCAGAGCAATATTTCCCCATAAAGGAGAAGTCAGTTGAGAAGGGCTTGGAAGTTTTAAAATTAAGTCATTGAGATAGTTTACCATAGTGGGGAGTCTTACTACTCTCTGCTTTTGAAGTGGGACCCCCCCACTGCTTAGTCCTGTGCATACCTTGGGACTGAAGCCTGGGTGTTCTGCTGGTTCTGGGTTTCGACTGAGAAGGCCTGGAAGAGGCAGGAAAGGACCAATTCTTAGAGGGCCAATGCGTATTAAATCTTGCAGGCTGTACTTGCAGGAAATCTTAACAGATATCAGGAACTTTTTGCTGGTGTGAGAACAAGCGTGCAAAAGGTAGAGGCAAATGTGATTGAACGTAAAAAGAAAAAACCTTTACGAGACATTAATGATTTTGAGAATAATTTGGTTTATACCTACTCACACAGGGGGCGCAATAATGATGTCAGGAAGCATAAACAATCTTTTTCAGTTGCTCGTGATTCATTGGCGTCTTCTGGTGAGCAGAGTTTCACTAGAAAAAGTGTCTCCTTTGAGGATATCAGTTCGGCTGACTCTATACATTCAAAAAACAGTGTGGGGACACAACAGCCCATTCAGCGCGACCGAAGAGACAACGTGGAAAGAACAACAGGTAATAGCTGGAGAAGATATACCCAGCCCTGAAGCAAGATTTGGACATTTAGATACAGAGTTTGTGCTTGGACATGATGTGAATAATGCTAATAATGATGTTAATGGCAATGTTGGTAATGATTTTGCTGTCTTTAGTGATGGTGAAGGAGAAAATCGTATATTAAAAATTGTTAGCTTATCCGACACTGTTACTTCTCATGATGTTAGAAAGGTACTCTTAAAGGGACTGAAATTTGTTCCCACCAGAATTCCATCACTTGCTGACATAATATTGGACATTAAAAAATTTTGTCGCAAGTTACATCTAAGGGTATTTTTTCAAACTAAACAGAATGATGTCAGTCTTGAAGTACAACAAAATGTTGATGATAGTGTTTCTGATGACGAAGAACTGATGAACCTGAGTATTTATGATGGTGATGTGTTTTTAGAATGTATGGAACTGAGTGACAGGATTATGGGTACTAGTGAAAGTTTTGTAGTTGAAAAATTACCCTTTTGTCACAGGTTATGGACACTTAGATATACCCAGTTTGGTTTCTAACAGCACTTTTATGCCACCTAGAACAAGTAGTGCCATTAATATCTTTGAAAATTTGTTGTGTAGTAAAGTTGAGAAGTTTTACAGTAGATTTGTTAAGACTTAAATCTTTTAATCTCAGTAAATCAGAATGGGAGGCAATACAGGAACTAAGGACCAGTTTGGATAAGGTTGTAATCAAATTTTCTGACAAAGAAGGCAACTGGGTCGTAATGGAAGCTAGTCAATATGATGAGATGGTATTAGAGCTGTTATATGATGAAGAATATTATGTTAAATTAGAACATAATCCCATCCAGAGATTTGTAACTGAACTTAAAGATATTTTGGAACGTGGGGAAAGACTTGGCTTTCTGAAATGTAAGGATGTTGGGAAACTAACTGTTGGAACTCATAGACATCCCTTTTTATATGCATTACCAAAGATCCACAAAAATTTAGTTAAACCCCCTGGTAGGCCAATCATCTCTGGTAAAGTGTCCTTGGAAAATGTTAACATTTTTTTAGATTTTCATCCTAAAAAACATAAGTACTATACCTTCTCACATTAAAAACACTCAAGAAATATGTCAGGACTTGTTAAATTTTGAATGGAAGAATGACTATTTCTGGGGAATGGCAGATGTTAAGGCCTTGTATACTAATACTGATAAAAAATGGGGAATGGAGGCCATTGCTAAAAAGTTGGGAGAGGGACCACGTACTGATTTTCTTTTGACTATTTTGGAATTTTGTTTGACTCATAATTATTTCAGGTGGAAGAATGATTTCTTTTTGCAAAAGAGGGATACGGCAATGGGGGCAGCATTTGCCCCCTCTTATGCTATTTTGTATATGGGGAACTTTGAGAATCAGTTTATGTTATTGGATGATTATTTTGTGAATAACATAGTTTATTATAAGAGGTATATTGATGATTTATTGTTTGTTTGTAAAGGAGATGAAAAGGAGTTTCTGGAGTTTATGCAGAGTCTCAACAACAATCCCCATGGTTTAAAATTCACATGGGAGCCTGATAGATCTAGTGTTACATTTCTGGACGTGGTTCTTTACGCAGATGATAAAAACAGCATCCAGTTGAAACCATATAGAAATCCAACTTCTGTTAACAACTTCTTACATGCTACTAGCATGCACCCTCCACATTTGATACAGTCTTTGCCCTATGGAGAATTTAAGCGAATTCTCAACAATACCTCTGATGTATGAAAGGTTTGTGTTTTTAAGTGAGGTGTATGATAAGTTATCTTTCAGAGGGTATAATAAAGAATTGTTGGTGAGTGCTAGGCATTGGGTAATGTGGAGGGCCATGTACCAATTAGTTCCAAGAGGGAATTTTTGTATAATGAAAGGGTTTCTGAAGATGATAAAGAAAAACTGTTTTTTGTTTCTAGGTATAGTGATTTCTCGACATTTTTGGAAAAGATAGTTAGACAAGCTTGGGATATAGTCTACAAGGATTCTTATTTCCCAAACATATTGTTTTTTTCTATGGGAGGTATGACAATCTCAACGAATTATTGAATAAGAAACCTTTGGGACACATAGGTCATAGTAAGATGGGCAATCGGGTAGGTACCCATTCCTGTGGATATTGTTCAATATGCAATCGGGTAAGGAATTTGCAAGAGTGTAAAATCAATGGGAAATCATACAGGGCTCTGGAATTTTAGGATTGTAACAGTTGTGGCGTTGTTGACATTTTGGGATGTAACTGTCGCCCAGTCCAATGGTACATTGGTCAAACTACCAGGAGGGTTAGGGTTCGGATCTTAGAGCACTTGGGGGATGTTAGGAGAAAGAAAGAAGAGAGCCCAGTGGCTATGCATTTTTTGGCCAAGCACCAGGGTATGGATGATGGTTTATTTTTCAGTGTTTTGGCATGACCTAATGGCATGAGATGTAACTTTAGGACAGAGTTATCTAGACTTGAGAGTAGATTAATTATCAGTTTTCACACTTTACATCCAAAGGGAAAGAATATGGAAAATAATTTAATTTTATAGAACATGGGAAACTATTTGAAATTTAGAAAGGATGTATGCACATGTGTACATATACACATACATTTATATGTGCTTTGGGTTTGATTTCTTTTTATTTGTGTATATGTTTGCATGGGAAAAGATTATTACATCAGAATTATTTTCTATATAATGTGCAAGGTTGTATGATTTAATAATTAAAAATTTGATGTTTATGAAATTATGTAATTTAATAGAACATGGGCCATTACCATTTCCCGCTTTGAAATTTAGAAAGGATGTATGTACATGTGTATACATATACACGTATATTTATATGTAATTTAGATATGAATTTTCCTTTATCTTTGTGTGTATATATGCGCACTGGAAAATTAACTTTGCATCAGAAATATTTTATATTTTCTTATATATAATATGTAAGGTTGCCTGAATTAGTAATTAGAAGTTGATGTTTATGAAATCATATCTGATATATATATATATATATATATATATATATATATATATATATATAGGCACAGGGCGAAGTCCGTCAAGAGTTTTTCAAAGGAAAATGGGGTAAAAAGGAAGCAACATTTCCAAGACAGCAATTATACTCTGAAAAGGATGTGGAACATGAACAATGCAACTTAGTATGGAACATTTCAGATCAAGTACTTACGGACCTTGAATATAAGATACTGAACAGAGGTTTGTCATTCAGTCCTGCACAAATGGATGATTTACCTGAAACTTTATTAGATTTTAGACTGTGTATATGTAATTTGTTATTATTAAAGATCAATAATTTAGTGATGCTACTTGTCTTTTCAAAAAGCCTAGTGCTTTTATACCTGCAACCAATCCTGCTTTTGAAAATTTTCTCAAATTGTGTGAAGATGTTTATAATTATTTTTTTGGTAACAGAAAATGTAATAAGTTTGTGAACCTATCTATTGATGAAAAATTGGCTCTCAGTAATTTACATAATGACAATATTATAGTTATTCGCCCAGCCGATAAAGGGGGGTCAATAGTTATTATGAACAGGGCCTATTATTTTGCTATTATTTTGATTGATACTATCAGGGATATGTTGAGTGATTCTAACACCTATACAAAAATTGAGGTGGTTGCAATAGAAGCAATGAAATCAAGAGTACAGAGAGCCCTTATGGAAACACTGCAGATGGGTATCATTTCCAAGGAAACGTTTCAGTATTTTATTATTCAACAACCACTGGTTCCATATTTACATGGGTTGCCTAAAGTACATAAGGACCCACAAAACCCCTAAATTTAGACCTATTGTTTCGGGCACTGGCTGGTTAACAGAATCTTTTTCCATTTATATTGAAAAACAATTGAGACCTATACTGGAACTGAGGTGGTGGTGTTGCGGTAGCGTTGTCACCTCACATTAAATCGTTATCCTATTCGATTCTCAGCCAGAGCGTCTTCTGTGTGGAGACATGCGTGAATGGGCGTACCTTCGTTGAAGGTTGTGCATCAGGGCCGGCAACTCGGCACGTAAAAATCTACTGCCAATCATTAGCGGACCGGAGTTCCGCTGTGGCGACCCCTAACCGGGAAAAGTCGAAAGACACAACAACAACTGGACAAATATGACTTAGTATTAAGACAGTAAACAATTTATTGAACATCTTTATATGTACTTGAATTCTACAGAGTTTTGTGATTTTTATTTTTTTGCTACCATGGATGTTGTATCTCTATTCACCATGATTCCCAATTTATTAGGAATATAAATGATGAAAGCATTTGTTTTAAGAAATAGTGAATACAGTGTGTACAACACCTTGACCTTATATGTTTTTTGCTTGAAATGACTCTAGAACATAATGTGTTTATTTTTGAGCACCATTATTATTTGCAATTGGCTGGTGTAGCTATGGGCACTCCTTGTGCCTATAGCTACGCCAACCTTGTAATGGCAGAATGGGAATCCCAATATATATTAAAGGCCTATTAGGGAAGAATATAGTATTCTTTTGTCATTTTGTAGACAATCTTTTCCTTTTATGGAAAGGAACAGAGGCAGAACTTTTACAGTTCTTTGATTATGTGAACACAAGAGTCAGTTTCTTGAAGTTTACTTTTGAATACTCTTCTGAGTTTTCACATTATTTGGATGAACAAATACAGTGGGATAAAGAAGATGGCAGTATTTCCACAAATGTTTATAGTAAAGAATGTTATGTACCTTCCTATTTGCATAGAGATAGTATGCATCCGGGGCATATATTCCCCAATGTTAATAAAGGACAAATGTTACGTGCCTCAAGATCAACAGTTAATGATACACATTTTGAAGAGAGCTTGGTTAAACTCAATAAAGATTTTGAACATAGGGGTTATGATAGCACTGAGATTCAAAAAAACGAGTGAAGTTATTCGGAAGGAGAGGAAAAATCTTGGTAAACCTTATTTTTCCTCACCCCAGAGAAGAAATGTTTCAAACCACAGATTTAGAGACAAAAAATTTTGTTTTAATAACATACAGTAGTGAAGTCAATGTTTTTAAGACTATAGTTAGTAAACATTGGCATGTTTTGCAAACTGATGCAAATACAGCTGGGATCCTTGGAACTAAGCCCTCTTTTGTTTACAGGAATAAAAAAATCTTTAAGACAGTTATGTTACCCTAAATATGAAGGGCAAGATATGAACTATATACTGACAGGCACTAAGAGATGTGGTGCTTGTAATTTTTGTACCAGTATAAATGAAGATCCCAGCTTTATACATCCTGACTCTGGGCATAAGTTCATGCTTAATGTTAAAGCAGATTGCAACATCAAAAATCTAGTATATCTAGCTAAGTGTATGACATGTAAAAAGTTTTATGTTGGCAAGACTAACAGACGTCTTCTTGAACGGATAAGAGACCATTTATATTGTATTAGTAAAAGATTAGAGTACAGCGTACTTGCTAAACATGTAGCACAGGAAGGGGATCAGCATAAATTTGCCTTTCAGGTATTGGAGGTTACCAGGACTGATATGAGATTAGGTGATATTAATAACACTGAATGCAATGAAACTAGATGGATTCTCAGACTTAGAGCGCATAAAGGCTCCGGTCTAAATGATGTAGTTCCCCTGAAACCAGAATTAAAGAACAGGGGTTTGAGAAAGTAATTTTATATAATATTTACACTACATTGGTTAACATAATGTATATAAAAAACAAAATATATTTAAGTATATCTAGATTTTCAGGTTATTTAGAATGCTGTTTATACATATTTTTTTTATGAAGGATGATTTTACTGTGGCTGTCTTTTTAAATAATTCTCTTCTTGAGCATATTCAATACTGTTTTACATATCACATGACTAATTATTGTTAATTGATGGAGTATTTAAACCTGTGTTTTTTTTGGTCTTTTTGTGATCTGAAGAAGCAATTGTTTGAATTGTGAAAGCGCTCATCTTTTTCATTAAACTTTTTGACTACAGTGGATTTGGAATTTCGTCTTATCAGCCGTGGAACTGCACTTTTCTTGTTTTTTACATATATATATTACTGTTTAATAGACTGAAATGTGAACTTCATATAAAATAACATACATATATATATATATATATATATATATATATTATGTAAGGCTGTCTCGTGGTAAATTAGAAGTTGATGCTTTTGAAATTACAGTTTGTGTATATGCTTACACATGAAAAATGAAGTGTGATTTGCATTATAAATGATGGATAAACGTCCCTTAAGAAATATTTAGAATGTATTTAAAAATGATGATTCTGTCTAACTGGCTGTCTAAGTAATTAATTGGAACAATGATAGATTAATTGAAGTAATTATGATTGTGCTGCATATATTAAAGGATGAGGGTGTTGTTTAGAAATGTTCCATTAGAAGGCAAGAAGCCGAGGTACCAGAACGTTTTGTATGAATAAAAAAACTTGTCCTTGGAGTGATGTTCCTGTTCCTGTTTCTGATGGTGGCAACTTATGTTTATTGAAAAGATTGCTCCTTAAGCCAAGCATGCCTTCTAAGTACAGAACCAGTGACAGCAGTCCTGCAAGATGCCCCTAGTGAATCAAAACCACATTGCAAAGTATGTTTTCCAACTTGATCAGCAGAATGCATTAAATCCTGTAAATCCTTATTTTCAGCACAGTCAGGAATCATCATCATTTTCTGTTTAAGCAATCCAATAATATGCTGCTGATACTTAAGGCCCTAATGGCCAAGGCTGCAGAAGTGTATACCTTCTTACCCCATCTATACAGCGCCCTGGAATCTCTATCAGAGGGGGTAGGATTTTTGGCAGTAGTAGTCTTAATGCCCTTGGGTCCCTGTGAAATGGTCTCAGGATCTGCAGTAGGATTTTTAGAGAGGAACTTGTGAGAGCCAGGAACCCTGTAATATCTATCTGGTTTTCTGGGAGCAGGAGGTAAGGAGTCTGGGGCCAAGCTAGATTCCGAAAAGGCATCAACAATGTCCAGTACAGGGGGTATAGCTAAAGACCTGTGTTGAGGCAGGAGTAAGAAATCCCTAAGCCTCTTTTTAGACTCAGAGTAATCCTGGCTTTCCCAGTGAAAATGCTCCCTAAGAGTATGCAAGATTTCACCAAAAGAGAGATCCTCTGGAGGGGAAGCAGAAGGAATAAAGTCCTCTGCATCCGAAGCTTCATAGGTAGATAAGGGTAAATTCTGGTCATCAGAGGAAACAGAAATTTCAGAATCCTGATCAGAAGAATCATAAGCAAATTCAGTCCTAGGGTCTCTTAGAGGGGGAAGGCTGGCTTCCCCTGATTAAAGTAATAAGGTCTTCAGCCATTCTTATCATTTGTTTTTTAGGCATAGAGGCCTGACCGTGCGGTCTGGGCATTGGTTTTCTAGGCATGGATCGAGTTTTAGACCTTGAAGAAGAAGATAGCGTTGGTTTAAAATGCAAGTCAGTAAGGCCTGAATACACCCTCAAAAGCCGGTGCCTGTACAGCAGCTCTGGACCCATCCAAGGTAGAAACATCCGCAGGTTCCACAGCTGAAGCATCTCGCGGCATACTGGACTCTGAATGGGTCTCAGTAGAGGCCTACGTATCTGAAGTAGCGGGTATCAGGGGCTGCAAAAGCACCTCACAGAGTACCGGCGAACTGGCGACTAGCTTAGGAGAAGCATCGTTGGCATCTTTGGACCTAGGCGGCCTGTCTCTGTCTTTATCTTTGCGTTTTTTTGGAATGTCAGTAGTTGGGTGGCTTACAGAAGCCATATCTGGGTAATTGGACAGAGTACCAAAATATTTAGAAGCGTAAATATACCGACAAATAGTTCGTTGTTTAAATAAGGCACAAAACCGACAGCAAGGTACGTCATGGTCAGGGCCTAGGCAAGGAATACAGTACGAATGAAAATCTTTGAGGCATTTGCTTTCCACAAGAAATACAAGTATTGACTTTTACTGACATCGGTTTAGAGCAAGAACAAGTTTCCCCAACGGGGTACTTAGCTTTAGTTGAAGACTTTGGTTCTGAAACTCGAAAACAATTTCAGGAGTCGGCCGCCCGGCACTTGCAAACTGCTTCTGCTTTGGGCACCGCACGGCAAGAAAGACTGATGTAATGGCGTTGGCTGCATGCTTTATACCCCTGATGACCTGACGTCATGGAAGATGAGACAGCAACTGACACAGGCCCCAAGACTTTGATAATCAGGCCGACTGAGGGCTACTGCAAGCAGATAACTCAAATGTGATGACTGCAACAGTGAAACATGAAGAACATGGTGTAGGTCTTAAATGAAAAAATTCCCCAGAAGAAGCAGTCAATGGCATGGTTCGTCAGGATGCCCTGAGGTTTCACACTGGCCCCAGCTCAAAATGCATACAGCCCAGGGGATTTAAGAGAGGCTGGTAGACACAATGACAGTCAAGGGCAATGGGATAAGTTGGAAAAAATGAAGCAGAAGGGGAACCAAAATAAACAAAATTTATAAAGAAACTCATAAATAATAACCAATTATAAAGCAACCTGACCATAACCTCATCTTCGATGACCATGTTAACAATACTATAAAAACCATCAATAAAAAACTAGGCTCTCTGTACAGACTTAAACCCTTTCTTACCCCATTAGCTAGGAAATCTATTGCCCAGACTCAGCTTACATCTTCCCTGTTCTATGCATCTGCCATATATACCAATCTATCGAAACATAATCTTTCCAAGCTGGAAATGAGCTATAATATAATAACATCACTAGATTTGCCACTGGCTCCCCTTATAGAACCCACCACTGTTGCAACCTGCAACAACTCAGTTGGTTAGAACTACAGAACCAACTACAATATAATCAACTTCTGATTGCTCAAAAAATTCTCCACCACCCTACTAACACCCCTATCCTTTCTAATCTGATCTCCCCATACAAAAATCTTACAACACAACGCTCAGCTAACAAGTTACACATTGCCAACAATATATCAAATAACAAAGCAGGAGATTCACTCTTTTCCAATGTGGTTGGTAGAATCTGGAACAAGCTTCCTGACGCACTCACTTCTCTCTCCTCTACACAACTCTTTAAGAAACACCTCAGATATTACCTAAAAGGACAATGGCTTTGTCCCTGCTCTAAGTCTGATTAATAAAACATACTTTTACTTTTTCGTCCCCTCCTCTCATGCTTTTTAACAAACCCCACCCCTGTGAGTCACTGACTTTTGACTACCAACCCCTTTTTTAACTGCTCTTTCTCCTGCCTCGTCTCCACTTTATTTTTTTCTTTTTCTTTTCTTTTCTTTCCCTTACTTTGTGATTTTGGATTAAAGTTTCTTGTCTCTCAAATGAATGTTGATGCTTAAAACTGTTGCATGATTGTATTTGCAACCCCTCTGTAGAATTAAAATATGATTATGCTATATCTACTCTAATGTCTCTGTACAGTGTTCACAATACTAACTTCTGTACTTGTTATGCTGTATAATTGTAGCTAGTCTTTTTTTGCTAAGTTTTTAATACCTTAATGAATTTGTACATGGAGCTTTTCTCCCCAGGCCTCTGCTGAAAATGGGTATGTATCCAGCTAGACTAGCCCGGTCAACAAAAATAAATAAATAAATAAATACATAAAAATAAATAAATAAATAATAACCAATTATAAAGCAACCTGGTTAACTGGATGGGGAACAGAAAATACACCCCTGGGATTTCACCTGTGTCCCTGCTGGACAAGGGTATTGTGTGCTGACTTGTCTAAACATGGGCTAACCTCTTGGCTTGGCCTCAGGGCCTAGTAACCGCCTATGATCCTAAGTGAAGGCTACCTGAGATACCCAAAGTCCACAGGAAAGCTAGCAATTCTAATATGCATACAGTAAAAGAAGGCAGAAGGAGAGAGGACTATCCTGTAGCAATGATTCTGTTACTCCTGCATCTGCTGTTATGGTGAGTTATCATGCCACTTTGCTAATACAGTACAAGTGCTGCAGCACTCATTTACAATGGAACAAGTGCCTAGCAGTGCAGCTTACAGTCTGTACAAGCAGTTGGTCTAATTCTGCAGAATTCCCTCTAAAAATGCTGAGGCCTTACTTTGAAACAGATTTGCCCGATAGTGGAAGATGGTAAGTCTACGTAGCTGCTGCCCTTTTAAACAGCATCTAACATTCCACCTCTGCCTTGGATACCTAATCTACACTGCATTTAAAAGATGGGGATGAATGACCATATAGAGGCCTTTGTGATAATCTGAGCAGATAAATCTGAAAAAGGTTGTACCGGTAGTTGCTCTAGTAGACAAAGCTCAAATAATAAAAAGACTAAACAAATAAATAATAAATAGATAAATAAAAATAAACTACTGCAAATAATGTCCTTAGAACAGGAAATAAAATTAACCAACCACTAAGAAAAGGTCTGCTTGATTACTGAATCCACCCTGCAGCATGCTGGTTAGTGGAAAGATTTCTGCATCACAGCACCAGGGTCTAGAGATCAGTTATGACTTCCAGTTAAGGTGAGTGTGGAGTTGTCATGTTTCCGATAGTCTGCATAGGTTTTCATCAGCAAGTCTAGTTTATTCCTACTTGACGAAAAAACACAATTCCTTTTACTAAGTTGAATATATACATATATATATATATATATATATATATATATATATATATGTGTGTGTGTGTGTGTGTGTGTGAAAGAACAAATAAAAATGATTGGTGAATGGTGATTTAAGTAAGGCCTTTGATTTTATGTATGTATAATTGCTTACAAATATAACAGAATGAAAGTTTTGATAAACGGGTGGTTAAGTCAGGAAATAAATATTAAAAGGGGTAAACGACAAGCCTGTCCATTACGTAGCTAGTAACAAGCACAGTATTAGTTTGTATAAACCAAGATATGAAGAAAGAAAAATATGTTAAGGATAATATTAGTATACCTATTTTGTCAGCATACACAGATGATATAATACTTGTTGCAAAGAATATGGAAGGGATAATAGTAATACTGAACTATTTAAATGAATGTTTAAATGAATTAGGTTTGTATTTGAACAAAGAAGAGACAAAAGGTTTAGGGCATACTGGGAAGATGGGAAAATTTGAATTTAATATGGAAAAATAATTTTGGGAATGTACTTTGGAAAGCAGAAAATATGAGATTTTCGATGGAAGCAGATGACTGAGAAAAGGAGAAATACATGTATGTTTCAGAAAATGTTTTGTTATCATTTAAGGAAAATACTTATTTAATAAATTCATTATTAATGGATGGCAAAAGTGACATACTTGGCTAGTATATTTATTTACCACTAAAATATGAAAAAGAAATTTGTAACATTGCATTTTCATTTATTTGGGCTTCTAGGTTAAATTTGTTAAAACGGGAATTATATGTTGAGAAAGAGGAAGGTAGTTTAGGACTAATCAAATCAGTGGTGTATGCAGCTTCATTAAATCTCTTTAATAGATTAAAAAAGTATGATGGATTACTAACTAAAATATTAAAATGAAAATATGAGAAAGAACGGAAGCATTCATAAATTTTTAAAGAGCAAGGCACAATATAAACACTGAAATGCAACTTTATCAGGAAGAGATATTATGGAAAATAAAGATAGATGAAACTGAAAATGAAAGAAAAAATATGCCATAAAAATGTTATGTACAAATATTATGTTTATCCATGAAGAGATTTACATGATGAGAAAATCAAAGCCATACAAGCAAGTACAGAAACAGTTAAAAATATGGTAGAATGTCAAGATTTTTTATGGAGATTGACTATAAGTAAATTACCATTAAAAGCCAACATGCTGTACATAAAAATGAGATGAATGTAATTACTATAAAGAATCTGAAAGCAGGAAAAAGTTATGTCTTACCATAATGTTCCATCTGTGTTGTTCATCTTCTTTCACTCATCACTGATGGGTTCGGTTCCGAGCCCTCAGAACCGAGTTGGCCTTTTACCAAGCTTGTGCCAGCCAGAAAAACTCTCAAGCTAAGTCTCTACCTAGAATGCCCTTCTCCCTGTTACCTCAGATTGAGTTTGCTAGAGAAAGAGAAGTAAAGCCAAAGCCACTTTTGCGCAAATACCCTAGGACACCACTTAGACCCAAAGCATCCCCCAGGAGCCTATGGAGGGGGAAGGAGGGTGGGAAGTGATGAATGAAAGAAGATGAATAACACAGATGGAACGTTATGGTAAGACATAACTTCTTTATCTGATGTTGTTAATCTTCTTTCCATTCATCACTGATGGGACAGCATCCCAACCTACCTTGAGGTCCATGGGCGGCCCTTATGGAAGAACATTCCTGAGTACCATTGAGCCGAAGGCTGCTCTCCCTCTGGAGACCAAGTCCAATTTGTAATGATTCATAAAGGCATGAGGCTTAGCCCAAGTAGCTGCTGCGCAGATGTCATCCATGGAAGCCCTGGAGTGGAAAGCTACAGATGTTGCCATAGATCTAGTGGAGTGAACTTTAACTTTTGGCATAGGTTCATTACTGAGGGAATAGATGAAATGTATGCAGTCCCTTACCATTTTGATATGTAACCTTGGAAACAGCCTCTCCCATTTTGGGTCCAGAAAAGGAGACGAAAAGTTGTTCAGATTTACAGATAGGTTTGGTCCTGTCTAGGTAAAATATCAGTTATCTATGTGTGTCTAAGGAGTGAAGGCAGTACTCTCCTCTATTTTCAAAATTCAGAAAGAACACTGGTAGATCAATGGTCTTGTTTATGGAGAATTCAGGAACAACTTTGGGAAGGAAGGATGGATTCATCCGAAGTGATGCTCTGTCTTTATGGAAGACCAGATGGGGCCTCTTGATACACAATGCCTGCAGCTCAGAGAATCTTCTGGCAGACATGATGACTACCAAGAACAATGATTTTCAAGACAAAAACTTTAGGTCACACTTCACAGCAGGTTCAAAAAGTTTTTGAGTCAAAGACTGAAGAACTAACGTGAGGTTCCATGGTTCCCCGGGCTATCTGACAGGAGGCCTGATATGAGCAGTCCCCTTGAGGAAGGCCTTGCAGAGGCATAAAGAGATAAGAGGGGTGCTATCTATACCATTGTGGAAATTGGAAATTGCTGCTAGATGTACTCGCATGGTAGAGGCAGAGGCTCCATTATCAAAAAACTTAGCCAAGTATTGAAGCACTGCAGTAACTGGAGCTGAATACGGGTCTAGCATGTTATCCTTGGACCAGATGGAGAACCTTTTCCATTTATCCTGATATAGTCTTCTGGTGGATGGTTTATCAGAGGCCAGAATGATGTCTTGAACAGGCGAGGAGAGATTAGCTTGCCTAGTGACTACTGGAAGTGGAGAAACCAAGCTGTCAGCTTGAGACTAGACAGATATGGGTGACTCAGCTCTTGGGGGTAAGTAATCAGATCTGGTAGAGGGTTCAGAATCCACGGCGGATATACCAGGTGAGGCCGAAGGAAGAGGAACCAAACTTGTCAAGGTCAGAACTATGAGGATCACCTTGCATCTCAACCGAAGAGCTTTCTTTAGACATTGTGGAATCGGGGGATGGGAGGATAAGCATAAACAAGTCCCGTGGGCCAATCGTGGATTAGAGCATCCCTCGGTGACTCCCCCTCTGGGGGAAGTATGGCAAAATAGCTGTTGCACTTGTTGTTCAATGGGGAGGCGAAAAGATCGCAGCAAGGCTGGCCCCAGTGGCTGAAGATTTCTGTTGCCACCTCAGGGTTGAGAGACCACTCGTGAGGCATGAGGATGCATCTGCTCAATTTGTCCGCAATCACGTTGGAGCCCCCCAGGATATACACTGCTATCAAAAAGCAGTTGGAAGCATTCGCCCACTGCCAAATTCTCGTAGCTTCTCAACATAGGGGGTAGGACTTGGTTCCTTCCTTGCTTGTTGATATACCACACCACTGACATATTGTCTGACTGAATTGCAATTGTCCCGGAAGGGTGAGACGAATGACAGGCCTGTAATGCTAACATCACAGCTCTCAGTTCCAGAACAATGATCTGCAGGTGGGCCTCTGAGATGGACCATGCGCCTTGGACAGTCTTTCCATGGAAATGCCCCCCCCCCAACCCGATCAGAGAAGCATCTGTGGTCACAATGGCTGTGGGCTGAGGGGACTGAAATGGGCAACTCCAAAGTTCTACATTTGGCCTCATCCACCAAAGGAAGTCCTGTTTACAGGAGTTGGTTATTTGAATCTGGTAACAGAGGGGGTGATAGTTTGGGAACCATTGACAAAGAAGGAGCCATTGCACGATTTGCATATGTAGCTTTGCTAGCGGCACTAATGGGATTTAAGCTGCCATAGAGCCTAGGGCCTGAAGAACTTCCCTTGTTGAGACTTCTGTTTGAGAATGTATCACTCGGAGATGAAGCCTCAATCGATCTGCTTCTTCCCTTTGACTGGGTGGAACATCAGGGAAGTCTTCTTGGAAGGTTTGGTTGACAAGAAAGGGGAATGGTGTAACCTCTGGAGATGATACTCTGCACCCAACGATCGGTGGTGATAGACTGCCAGGCAGCTTAGTGCAGAGAGAAATGACCCCCAACTGCTTCCAGAGGTAAGCAATTGGGCTGCCCCTCAGGCACGCTGGTAAGGCTGTCCAGAGAAGAAATCCCTGGAGGCTTGGTTATGAGGACCCCTTCTGCCTCAATAGGGGTGTCTTCCGGAATTGTTACCCCCTCTGCCCCTGGGGGTATTATCACCACGTGTTCATAGGTTGGTACTAGGCTATTGAGCCTAGGGCCTATACAAGCCTAGCCATAACAATTCCCTGGCTATTTCTTCCCACAATATTTACTTCCCTGGACCCCTGTCTAGCAGGTGGACTGAAGTGATCCCATCTCCCATCCAATCATTAAGGTTCCTTTTGAAGAGGGCCAAAGAGCCGCTCTGCTTGACATGTATGGACAGTCTGTTCCAGAGTCTGGTGAGTCTCTGGTTCAGGAACCTATCCATCCAGAATGTTTTGTTCATTGTGATGACAAGGTTTAGATCCCTGGGGCATGTGTCTCTGAGGGATTCGGATTTCTTTAAGTGGAGCATGTCCAACAGCTCTGGGTTTGACATGGCCGTGTATGTTAAGCAGAGATTGCCTCTGAGTAGACGATATGCAACAGAGTATAGCTGGAGTTTTTTTAGACTGTCAGCATAGGGTATCTGCTTTAGGCCTGTGATTCTTTTAGTGAGGTATTTCTGTGGCCTTTCCAGTTGTTACAGATGTCTTGAGAGGTACATACCAAATGGTGTGTCGTATTCTATAATGGGTCTAAAGAGGGATGAGTACAGTGGGACAATGACCTCCTTTTTTCTGGATGAAAAGCCCTTAGTGATGAGGTGTGCCACATGGGATTTCCTGACTGTTGTGGCAATGTGGTTATTGAAGGTGAGACCACTGTCCACCTGTGCCCCTAAGTCTCTTATCACACTTTCGGTGTTTAGTGTACTGCCACCTATGTGGTAATTCACGGGTGCATTTTTTTCCCAAAGGGGATAACTATACATTTCTTGGCATTGAGCTTGAGCCCATGGCTCTGGCACTAAGCATCTGTTTCTGTAAGGCCCTTTTGTAGAATATACACATCATTTGGAGATTCAATAATGGCTCCCAGTTTGCAGTCATCTGCGAACTTTGTTAGCCAGAGTCCCTTAGTTTTGGCCTGTACTTCAGAGAAGTAGATGCCAAACAAGGGGAAGAATCCCCCAAGAAAGTGAAAAGGATTCCCTCTACCAAACGTAAGCCTGCCGAATTACCTACCGAACCCACATAACTTTAACAGTTTGGTGCAATAAGAGACGATGCATTCTCAGAGAGATGGAGAAGGTTGGGGGTGGTGGTGGTAGGGGGGGGGGGCTGACAGTCAAGCTGACTGAGGACAGTCCTTGATTTTTTGAGACTTTTCCTATTTTTAGAGCCTGTCTGACAATGCTTATTAAAATTATATATGCTGGAATCTTGCTTCTTAAATGGTTTACTGAAAAAGAAAGCTGAAATTGAAGAGAAATTGTTATTCCCTTTGAAAAAGGAGGGATGAAAAATCTGAGTCACTCCTTGAATTAACTTTTCCTTTTCAACACACTATTACCACTTCAGGTACAAAACAGCCCAACAGAAACTCCTTATCTTCAGGAAGATTATGAGAATGAAGCCAAGCTAGTCTTCTCAATACTGTCTCAGCAGCAGCAGATAGTGGAGGAAATCAGTAGCATCATAAAATCACTTTATGTGCTTGGTCACTTCCGAAACAGATGTAATGGGTCTCAAGAATTTTTTTTACTTCAGAAAAGTGAAGGTTAACTATTGACTTCTGCATGTTCTAAAATTAACAGTAAAAAACTTGAGCATATGAGCTTGACTGTTTAAAAACCTGAAAGTCAAAGCACTAGGCAAACACATTTTCTTCCCAAACGTATCCATTGCCTTCACATCTTCATAAAAGTGAGATTAACAGGAGTAAGCTGTTTTGCAAAAGTAGTTCTGGATACAGAAATCACAGCTTGGTCAGCTTTAGGATTTGAAAACAAATGCTTATGGGTTTAGGTACCCTATAGATCCAATTAGACTTCCCAGGAGCAGGAGGTTGACTATCAGCTAAGCTAAAAGTTGTGAGAAAATGTTGTAAACATGACAACACAGGCAGAATAGCTGCAGAATTTGGCATTACCTACTGTTAAAAAATGACAATGCATTTTCTGTGCTACAGGGATTTCATTCTGCTCTCACTAAAAAAAACATCTTTCTTCTTAGACAAACGTTTCTAAAAAAGATAACTCTTCAGAAGGGAAATCAGAAACCATATTTTTCTCAGAAACATAATGTTCAGACTCTGAAAAAATTCCTGAGGTAAAACCCTTCTCCTGTAATGCCTACTCTTCTGACTGAACACCCATGTCAGAGAGGAAACCTTCTTTTCAGGCCTGAGAAAACAGAAGGCAAGGAAAATCACCAATAAGCTTCTTAGTGGCACGGAAAGGACCCAGAGATATTTTATACACATTTTTCCACTCCTCTGAATCCTGGAGAAGGTACCTTGAAGGTTGGAAAACTGTAGGCCTATGGCAGACAGGGTCTTTCCGTCGCTCCTGGCTAGAGTGTCCTTCACTTTGGAGCCAAAAAGGGACGAAGCTTCGATGGTAGCATTCAGAAAGGAAGACGAAGGGATCCACAAGGTCACAAATGTGCATCCAGGTATGACGACTCATGACAATGCCAGAACCCGCTGCTGTAGTCCCCCCCCCTTCGGTAGCATGTGAAAGCAACCTCATGGATGAGTTGGATATTGATTCCAGGGTTGCAAGCTGCAAGGCCACTTTGTCCGTGGCCTCGTCAGACAACTGTCCTGCGAGCGTCCCACAGAGTTTTGAGATAAAGTCCCTCCGGAGCCTCATAAAATATGCCAAATAATTCAGGGACCATATAGCAAAAGTCCCTGATGCAAATAAATGCTTCCCAAGTTTGTCCACCTCCTGGGACTCCCTGTTGGGCAGATGGACAGTGGGACTTTCCTCAGCCAAGTCCTTTTTTGTGGCCGCCACCGCCACCACCATAGCATCAACTGGTAACCCTTTGGACCAATGCGGGTTCTCCTTGGGAGGGGGAAGAATTTTGTCTGGTCTCTGAGGGATCACCTCAATGGAATCAGGGTTCTTCCAAGCACGCTGCACAATGAGCTGGAAGAGCTGGCTGGCAGGCAGGGTCAACCAGGAGGTAGAGGGCCAGGCGCATAAAGCCTGCAGGAACACGGACTCCTCAGATGAAGGGATGGAGGGCTTCCAATCACCTCTCTGCTTTAACATTACTAGGAGGTCTCTGAAGGAGACATCATCAGGAGGTGACCGCGAGGACCCTTCACCATCATTGTAATCAGTGACTTCAGTTAAGGACTCCTCGGGTGAGTCCATGTGCTTCCATTTGCATGTCCTCTTTCGAGGGAGCTCCTCAGTGGGGGCCTCTGAGGAGGACTCGGAAGAGCAGGTACCCTGAACAGGGGTGTCCTGTGGCTTCTCGTCCCGGGGGGGGGGTTGTCTGTAACAGCTGTAGCTCAGGGAGCAAAAACTGGGGTTCCTATATCAAAGGAGTGCTGCCAGAAGCAAGAGCCCTCTCCATCGCGCGGAAGGCAGGCCCACCCGGAGGGGGATGGGAGCCCGGAACAGAGAAAGACAACCTCGGGGCCAGGGTCACACCCTGCTCTTACGAACCTGACCACATGGGTGAAGCCAAAAGCAGGATCGGTGTGGATGTAGCTATCGGCGCTGAGGATGGAACCAAGGAGAAAGACAACTCCAAGCCCCGGACTGAAGTGCCTGTCCCCCAATCCCCAGACTGAGGAAGGACCAGTTCAGCAAGAACCAAATACCAAAGGGGCAAACTCGGAGCCAGAGTGAGATGCACTGTAGGCGCCAAGGTGATGGGTTCTAAGAAGGATGTCGGAGCAGGCGTCTTTGGAACAGAGATGGTCGAAGGAGGAGTGTAAGATGGAGTCGGTGGATAACTCAACCAAAGTTCTGCAGGTGGATGGATCTTTGAAAGTGTGGGTATCCCCCCTTGCTAACAGCAGCTGGTCCACAAGACGCAACACATCATGTTCTGACAGGCTCCTGGTGGATCTAGTGGACAGTCTGGATGGGGAGTCAGGACGTTCAATTAAGGGGCTATACGCTTGGCCCAGAAATGGATCTACGCAAGGGGAGTATTGGGTCTGTGTTGCAAGGTCTGCCAGCACCAAAGTCTGTAGTTTCAATACTGGAAGTAAAGGGGTCAAATCCAGTGAAGTTGGTACAACACACGGTGCCAAAGTGGCACTCAGAGCCAAAACGGTCGGCTTTAAAATGGTAACTAACGAAGTAGTCGAAGGTGTGCCCTGAGCCGAAGTGGCCATAGGTGCCGAAGTCAAAACAGACATAGTAAGGTCTATAATTGGTGCTGGAGGCAGGACCAGTGCCGAAATTGGTGCCAGTATCGAAGGTTTCGAGAAGCTCGGAGCCAAGGAAGACAGAGCCATAGAGACAGATTTATGTTCCGAAGACAACTTTGGGACCTTTGATTTCCCTGATCACTCGATGGTGAGAAGGGAACAGAGTGGGATCTTTTTTTGTCTTTAGTAGGAAGGGTTGAGACCTCCATCGCAGAAATGGCCTCTGAGAAGGGAGACTTGAGTAACCCTTTCAGAATCAGTTTATTTTTGCGCTCGTTAAGAGTTTGTTGACTGAAACTCTGACAAATGTCACACAGAGGCTGCACATAAAGGTGGTGCACTCCCAAACAGTATACACAGTCATCATGAGAATCACTATTAGGTAACTTGCCATTACATGAAGCACAATGCTTAAACCCTGAAGTACCCTTCTTATCCGACATTTTGATAGAAAGACACCACAGGCCAACCATACAATTCAACGAGAACAAAAGTCAAACAGCGTTCAAAGAAGTCACAAATATAGTAATACAGTGATATGTAGAGAAAAAAGAAAACACCTTACTAAAAACCAAAGCTAATAGGTTCACCGGGAAAGACCATACCAGCTATGGTATTGAAGGAATACTACAAGGGTAAGGGAGGAAACGCCATACCAACAATGACACTTGAAAGTTTACCAACGGTAACAACAGGTAGAGTAGAGAGGAAAAAACAAGGTTAGACAGAAGAAAACACACTACAAATACTATTTGCTCAATAAAATAATAAGATATCAAAAAAATTCCACACAAATATCAAATAAAGTTCCACTTAGCTGAGAGCTTGGCTAAAATGCGGCTTTATGGCTACACGGCAAACGAGATCTGAGGTAACAGTGAGAAGGGCATTCTGGGTAGAGACTTAGCTCGAGAGTTTTTTTGGCTGCTATGAGCTTGGTAAAAGACCAATTCGGTTCCGAGGGCTCTGAACCAAATCCATCAGTGATGGATGGTAAGAAGATTAAAAACATCAGATAAGAAGTTATGTACTCACCATTCCATGTTTGTTGTCCATGATCTCATCTTCTTTCTTGCTTGGTGGGACAGCGTCCCCAGCACCTTCTTTCTCGGGTGGCTCAAGGGAATAAACTCTTCAGAACAGTGGAACCAAAGGAGGCCACATCTACCTTGTAATGAGTGATGAAGTTAGCAGGATTAACCCAAGTAGCTGCCGCACAAATCGAGTCCAAAGGCAGTCTAGCCTGAAATGCCGTAGAGGTAGATAATGCTCTATTGGAATGCCCACGAATTTTTCCTGGAAGTTGTTTACCCTGTGAGCTATAAGCATAAGTGATGGTGTCTGTAAGCCATTTCAATAAGGTTACTTTTGAGACTGAAGTACCCCTTCTGTTTTCTGAAAATGATATAAACAACTGGTCGGATTTTCTGAAGTCTTTTGTCCTGTGCAAGTAGAAATGCAACTGCCTATGCACATCCAGTTGGTGGAGTCTATATTCTGCCTTGTTACCATGATTTGAGAAGAAAACAGTTAAATTGAAATCACTCAATAGAACTCTAAGGGAAAACTTTTGGTAGGAAGGATGGATTGGTTCTGAGAGAAACTCTGTCTTTGTGAAAAATTAAATAAGGGGGAACAAATGGAGAGAGCTTGTAACTCTGATACCCTCCGAGCTACGGTAATGGTAGTCAAGAAAAAGAAGTTATGTACTCACCATAACGTTCCATCTGAGTAGGTAAACTTCATTTGACAGCAACCTGTGGGTAACAGATCCATACCGGATCCGAGCCGGCAGCTTCAAACAGCTAAGATCCGAGCTCCAAGCTCCTCCCCCTTACCCATAACCCCCTGCTATCTCTTCCTGACCTCAAATCGAGTTTGCTTAGTAACACAGCATTACCACACATAGGATCACCTGCCCATCCCAACCTAGAGTTATCCGGAACAAGGACAAGGAATCCTTTAGTACGCACTATAGGTTAGGGGGATGGAGGGTGGGTCGGTTGCTGACAAATTAAGTTTACCTACTCAGATGGAACGTTATGGTGAGTACATAACTTCTTTATCTGAAGTAGTTAACTTCATTTGTCCATCAACCTGTGGGACAGAGTCCCCAGCTACCCACTCCTTGGGAGGTCCTCATGGAAGGATATTCCGGAGCACTGCACAGCCGAAGGATGCTCTCCCTCTGGAAATTATATCCAACTTGTAATGGTTAATAAACGTATGAGATGATGCCCAAGTGGCTGCTGAATAAATGTCATCCAATGATACTCTGGACCAAAAGGCAGCAGAGGTAGAAATTGATCGAGTAGAGTGGGCATGGACTCCTTCGGGTTCAGGTCGGCCAGAACTCTTATATGCAAGAAGTATACATTGGGAGATCCACCTGGACAATGTAACTTTTGATACTGGTTTTCCCAAAGAGGGCTTAGCAAAGGATACAAAGAGTTGCTCAGATTTCCTGTGATCAGCGGTCCTGTGCAAGTAGAACCTCAATTGCCTGTGTACGTCCAGAGAATGTAACTTGTATTCACCCTAGTTCTGATAATTTGGAAAGAATACTGGTAAATTAATAGATTGATTGATATTGGGCTCCGAAGCAACTTTGGGCAAAAAGGAGGGATTGGTCCTGAGAGAAACTCTATCTTTATGGAAAACTATGGTGGTTTGGCGCAAAGGGCTTGAAGCTCCGAAACCCTTCTGGCCGAAGTGATGGCAATAAGAAAAGCTGTCTTCCAAGATAAGTATTTTAGATCTACCGAAGCTGCAGGCTCAAAGGGAGGAGCTGTCAGACTGGAGAACAAGAGTTAAATCCCATGGGGGAACTGCATCTTTAACAGGAGGCCTCAAGAGGAAAGTACCCTTTAAGAAGGTCTTGCATAATTTGGAAGAGACCAAGGGACTGAGATCACTTTCCACATGGTAGTGGGAGATTGCGTCTAACTGGACTTTGACCGTAGAGGAGCTAGCACCCTGGTCGAATAAGATTGACAAAAATTCTAGTACTGCTGGTAACGGAGATGTAAAGGGGTCTATGTTTCTATGCTCCGCCCAAATTGAAAAGCGTTTCCATTATAAACCTTTCTCGTAGAAGGCTTGTGAGTGGCTACTAGAATAGCCTTAACAGAGGGCGAGATACCAGGAGTCCTAGCTATTACTAAAACTGAATCAACCAAGCTGTAAGCTTGAGGTTGTCCAGGTTCGGGGTTGTTAATCCTAGTGGGTGAGAGATCAGATCCGGAGTGGGATCTAGAATCCATGGGGGATTCACTAGATGAGACCATAGACATAGGAACCACGCTTGACGAGGCCAGAATGGGGCTATGAGGATCACTCTGCTCCCCAACCGACGAGCTTTCTGCAAGAATTTTAGCATTAGGGGAAGAGGTGAATAAGCATAAAGTAGACCGGATGGCCAAAGATGCACCAGAGCATCTCTGGGGGATTCCCCCGGTGGGGGGATTAAAGCGAAGTAATCGCTGCACTTTGCATTCGAAGAAGACACAAAGAGATCGCAGCAAGGTTGACCCCACTTGAAGATTTGCTTCGCTACTCTCGGGTTTAGAGACCACTTGTACGGTGAAAGGATGGTTCGACTCAGCCTGTCTGCCAAGATATTCGACCGGCCCGGAATGTGCGTCGCTATGAGAAAGCGGTTGGTGATCGCTCATTCCCAGACTCTCATGGCCTCTCAACAAAGTGGGTAGGATCTGGTTCCCCATTGCTTGTTGATATACCAGACTACTGACATGTTGTCTGTCTGAATTGCAATTGTCCCCAAGGGAAGAAGGGCTTGGAGTGCTTGCAACGCCAAAGCACCGCTCCCATCTCTAGGACATTGATATGCAATGAGGTCTCTGAATGGGTCCACGTGCCTTGGATGGTTCTGCCCATACAGTGCCCACCCGAGGCGAGAAGCGTCCGTGGTCACCGTGGCTAGAGGAGGAGACATCGAGAAGGGGCGCCCTTTTTGGAGGTCTGGGGACTGGAGCCACCAAAATAGGGCTTTCCTGCAAACCCTGCTGAGAGGGATGGGTGAACTCAGTGGATGTTGCAGGATGGACCATTGAACCTGCAAGGTCTATTGTAGAACCCTCATGTTCAAGTGCGCTAAGGGTAACAGGTTGATTGCTGCCGCCATGGAACCTACAGCCCTCAGGACCAATTCCGCTGGAGGAGCCGGGGAGTGTAGAAGGGCCAGCACATGGAGCTTTAGTGTTCGAAGCCGGTCCGGAGTTAAGAAGACTTGCAAAAGGTTTGTGTTTAATCTGGCCCCAATGAAGTCCAAGATCTGGGTTGGTTGAAGAGAAGATTTTTTGATATTGATTGTGATTCCCAGTCGGGAGGCCAAGTAGAGGAAGTAATCTCTAGCTGAACACAGTAGATGCCTGGTGGGGGTGGTCAGGAGCCAGTCCAGGTACGGAAAGACCTGCATTCCCTGGAGTCTCAGGTGGGCTGCTACAACTGCCAAAACTTTGAACACCCTGGGGGCTGTGGTGAGGCCAAAGGGAAGGACCCTGAACTGGTAGTAGCTGGCTCCTAGCCAGAAGCGGAGAAACCTTCTGGATCGTCTGTCCATCAGAATGTGGTAGTACGCATCCTTGAGGTCTATAGAGCACATCCAGTCATTCTCCTGCAGGAGTGGGAGAATGGACTGAATGGTGACCATCCGGAACTTTTCTTTGGCCACTGACAGGTTTAGAAAGGACAGGTCGAGGATCGGTCTTAAGTCCCCCATCTTTTTTGGCACCAATAAGAACCTGGAGTAAAAGCCTGATCCGGATTGGTGTGGGGGGACGTGCTGGATTGCTCTTTTTTCTAGCAGCTGCTGCCTCCCTTTGATTGGGTGGGACATCGGGGAGGCTACGGGGTTTGGGAGGGAGATTGAGAAAGGGGATCTTGTAACCTCTGGATATGATTTGAAGCACCCAATGATCTGTCGTAATGGACTCCCAAACTGCTAGGTGCCTCGAGAAATGCCCCCCGACTGCCTCCAGAGTGGAGCAGTCGGGTAACCCTTCAGGGTTGCTGCGCGGGCCGATCAGAAAAGGGTTCTCTCGACCCGAAATTCTTCGGTCCCCCTCTGCCTCTGGGCCAGCGTCCACCCTGTCCTCCTCTACCTCTGAAGGACGAGGGGTCTGGAGTGAAACGGGACTGTTGAGACTTCCGGAACCACATCTTCTTCTGTCTCTTTTGGTTCCTAGAGAAGGACCTCTGGGGAGCAGAGAAGCAGACTCAGACTGCAGACAACGTCGTCCCGTCTTTCTCGCTCTGGACCAGCATGTCGTGTACGGTCTTGCCAAATAGCGAAGAACCGTCAAATGGGGAATTAGCGAAGGACACCTTGAAGGGTTCCCCAAAATCACAATGGCGGAGCCAAGCATGCTGTCGTAAGACAATGCCTGCTCCGCTAGCTCTAGTGGCTCCTTCTGTAGCATGGGAGAGGAGCCGCATAGAGGTGATCGTAATGGATTTGAGTGGCCATTCGGGTTGAGAATACTTTCTTATCCTTGGCCGACATGGACTCTGGGGGCAACCCGGCGTATTCTTTGATGAGATTCTGCTGGAGTCGTATCACGTGTGCCATATAATTCAGAGACCTTACAGAGAAGGTGGCTGAAGCGAACATCCGCTTCCCCAGGCAGTCCATCGTCCGAGACTCCTTGTCTGGAGGATGGATCGAGGAACTCTCCTGGGCTAGTCCCTTTTTGGTGGCAGCTGCCACCAAAATGGCATCTACAGGAGCACCCTTGCTCCAACACATCCTATCAGAAGGGGGGCTGAGAATTTTATCTGGTCTCTTTGGAATGGGCTCCACAGTGTCCGGCCCCTTCCATGCCCTGGTAGTAATAAAGTCTACCAGAGGGTCGGCGGGAGGGGATACCCAAGAGGTAGATGGGTCTGCGTCAAACACCTCCAGAAATAAGACTCAGAGGAAGGTTTTTGGGCTGACCACCCCCCTCTAATACGAAGCATTTCCATGAAGTCTCCGAAGGTGTCTTCGGGGGGTGACCTTGGGGAACCTTCCCCTTCCTCTAAGTCTGTGTCTTCTGTCAAGGACTCAGGTGAGTCCAAGTGCCTCCTCTTGCACTTACGTTTCTGAGGAACCTTCTCGGGGGGGGGCTGTCTGAAGAGGCCTCACCAACCACATCCTGTTCCTCCATGGGAACTATCTGGGACGTAGGTGCAGGCTGACCCTGGGGCCGGGTGATGGAAGGTAGCCCCGTCTGAGGGAGACTGCAGGGTGGAACCGTAGCAGGAGCCTGGGGCCTCGAATCACTTGACAATACCCTCTCCATGACATCGAACACCAAAGGAGAACTGCTCTCTCTGGGATCCGAGAGCAGCCCCCTCGGATCTGGTGTGTGGATCGGAGCTGGCGCCGAAGCAATCGGATCCTAAGGGCCAGTATGCTCCGACTGAGATGGAGCCGAAGACAGACACCTCTGGATCTGAAGCTCAGCTCTCGGCTCCGAGAACGGACCAGACAAACTCGAGGGTGCCATCAGCGCCGAAGTACAAGGTATTATTGGCGCCGGCACTCCCCCGGCTCCTATGCTACCTGGCTCCGAAGGCTCCGAACCCCGGAAGTGGGTTGGAGAAGGAGCAATCGGGGTGAAAAAGGGGGATGAGCTCCCCCCGGAGGGGGGGGGCAGAACCACTCCCATCTGCAGCTGGGCCTGGAGGAACCTACGCATCATCCGGTCCATGTCTGCATCGGACAAGCTACGAGTTGACCTAGAGGAGGCCACCGAGGCGGGCCGGGAGTGCCGCCTCGATGACCTCAAAGGCAGCCGGGTCTCCTCCTCCTCCGGCTCCAGGGAAAAACGTGGTGAATGGAGCCGGGAAGGAGAAGGCCCGGAGGCCCTGGGAGAAGCTACTTGCTTGGCCGGTGGGGCCGAAGAGGAAGACTCGGCCCGCCGCTTGTGGTGCTTCTCTTTTCTCCTCTCCATCCTAGCCTGAGGTGGGAGGGTGCGTCCCGGCCAGGGGAGCAGGGATGGAAGGTGGCACTGCCGTGGCCGTGGCAGGTGTCACAGAGGGAGAGGAGGACGAAGTCGAGTCCGGGGGCAACAGTCCCACCTGAATCAACTTCGACCTCCTGTCCCTCAAAGCCCTGGGGTTGAAGGCTGCACAAATGGTGCAGCCTGAGGAGAGGTGGTCAACCCCAAGGCAGATAACACACAGTGTGGCCATCTGCTGGGGACAGCTTATGGCCACACTCGGTGCATTTAGAAAAGAAGGCTTTAAGGGCCTTGGACATGACTAAGGAAAAAAATACACTAGGCCCAAAGACAGACACGCTTTCACACACACAGGGGGAGGTAATTTAACTAAAATTAACTACAACAACAGTTAACCACTGTAAACTAACTAAGGAGCAACGCACACACAATTTTTTACTGTGAAAATAGAAAAGAAAAAGGATTTTTCTCACAAAAAACGATCTACTCCCACGCCTGGAACTCGTTCAGAGCTGCTGATTGAACCGCGGCAAACGAGATCTGAGGTCAGGAAGGGATAGCAGGGGGTTATGGGTAAGGGGGAGGAGCTTGGAGCTCGGATCTTAGCTGTTTGAAGCTGCTGGCTCGGATCCGATATGGATCCGATACCCACAGGTTGATGGACAAATGAAGTTAACTACTTCAGATGACTTTTCCAAGTCAAGAACTTCAGAGAACAAATAGCAGTCAGTTTGAAAGGAGGGGGAATCAAGGAAGCTAAGACTAAGTTTAGATACCAAGGAGGAGGTGGTTCTCTTACGGAGGGTCTCAAGAGGATAGTACCCTTCAGAAAAGCTTTGCATAATCTGTGGGACATAACGTTTGAACCCATTTCTCCAACATGATAATTGGAAATAGCAGCTAGCTGAACTCGAATGGTGGCTGCAGCTGCCCCTTGGTTAAAGGTCTCAGTTAGGAATTCCAGGATTTTCAAAATGGGTGCAGTAACAAGATTGATATGATTTTTGGCTGCCCAACAAGAGAACCTCTTCTATTTGCTGGCATAAATCTTTCTAGTTGTAGACTTTGAGAAGAGGTAAAAATGTGTTGTAATGCAGGGAAAATGTCAGGAAGCCTGGCTGAGATGGGAATTGGAGAAACCAAGCTGTCAGCCTGAGGGTCTGAATAGAAGGGTGGAGCATTCCTGACGGATGCATCAGAAGATCTGGAACTGGGTCCAGGATCCAAGGCTCCTCCTGGAGATGGGGCCAAAGGAAAGGGAACCAAATCTGATGAGGCCAGTAAGAGGCAATGAGGATTAGCTTGCAACCCAGTGATTTTGCTTTCTGAAGAACTTTGGGTATTACATGAAACGGGGGAAAAGCATAAAAAGATCCCAGGGGCCAATCATGAACAAGTGCTTCCCTAGGTGACTAACTGGTGGGGGACCAGGGCAAAATAGCTGCTGCATTTGGCATTCATGGATATGGCAAAAAGGTCGCAGCAAGGTAGGCCCCACTTGCAAAAAATATGATTTGCAATGTCCTGTTTCAGGGACCACTCGTGTGGCATCAGAATTACCCTGCTTAGCTTGTCCGTTATCATGTTGGATTTTCCTGGGATGTGCATTGCAATCAGAAAACATTGACGGCCTACTGCCATATTCTTAGAGCCTCTTGACACACTGGGCAAGATCTGGTTCCGCCTTTCTTGTTGATGTACCACACTACGGACATGTTGTCTGTTTGAATTGCAATCGGCTCCATCGGTAGAGAGCCCTAAAGTGCTTACAGTGCCAGAAATACCACTCTCATCTCCAGGACGTTAATGTGCCAGTGGTATTCATTGCTGCCAAGTTCCTTGAACAGTCTGCCCCAGATAATGCCCCCCCCCCCACTCTATCTGGGAAGCATCCGTGGTCACTGTGGTTACCGGTTAGGAAAGAATGAATGGCCTATCGTTGCGTGCATAGACTGAAGCCACCATTGTAGATCCCTTTCGCAGGTCTCCATAATGTGGATTTCATGTAACATGGGTAGATTCTGCATGGACCATTGAGCAAAAAGAAACCAGTGCAATATCTTCATATGGAAGCGTGCCAAGGGAACTAGTGTTATTGCTGATGCCATCGACCCTAGTACTTTGAGGACAAATCTTGCTTGAATCTTCTTTCTCCTGATCAAGATCGACACCTGATGTTGTATGGTTGACATTCTCTCCTAAGGCAATTTTGTGATCATGTCTTTTGTATTTAGATCTGCCACTATAAATGTAATATGCTGACAGGGCAACAAGGCAGATTTTTCATAGTTGATAGTGATGCCTAACTCTGAGCAGAGGTGAATTGTGTCCCTTGCTATGATTGGTCGATGCTCGGTGATGGCGGTAAGGAGCCAGTCATCTAGATATGGAAACACCCGGAATCCTAGATGCCTCAGGTGAGACATAACTACTGCCATGCATTTGGTGAACACTCTGGGGGCTGTAGTGAGACCAAAGGGCAGAGCTCTGAAGTGATGACGGTCTCCCAGCTGGAAGTGTAGATATCTCCTGGATCGCCTGTCCATCTTGATGTGGTAGTACTCATCTTGGAGATCGATGGAGCACATCCAATTGCCCTTTCTCAGAAATGGAAGAATGGACTGTAGTGTCACCATCCGTAACTTTGCTTTCTCGACAGACTCGTTTAGCCTGCTGAGATCCAAAAATGGGTCTTCAGTCCCTTATTTTCTTTACTAAAAATAACCCTGAGTAAGTTCTGGATCTGATTTGGTCTGCAGGGACTTCTTTGATGGCTCGTTTTTCTAGCAAATTTGAATTTCTAGGTTTGCTTGATCCCGTAGATTGGGTGGCACATCTGGGATTGATTTTTGTTTTTTGGGAAGAGGTGGCATGGAGAAAGGAATGTTGTATCCCCTGGATATTACCGACTGTACCCATGTGTCTTTTGTGATACTTTGCCAGGCTTCTGGGTACAGTGACAATCTGCCCCCGACTGCCTTCAGAGGTGGACAGGTGGGATCCTTTCAGGAGTGCTGGAAGGGCCTACCAAAGAACGTATCTCTGTTGCCCTGATTCTGCGGACCCCCTCTGCCGCGAGGGCGGCGTCTCCCATTATGGTTTCCCCCTCTGCCCCTGGGGGAAAATCACCACATGCATCAGGTGTAGCTCCCTGAGATTTCTGGAACCACATTTTCCCACCTTTTTGACCTTTGGGATAAGGTCTAGTAGGCACGGAGAAATGTACTCTCACAGCAGAGGTTTGGCATCTTGCTCACATCTGGTAAGAGTCTCTTTTACACTGGGCCCAAACAATGATGAGTCATCAAATGGGGCATTGGTAAAGGAGGACTTGAAGGACTCCGCGAACTCGCAAAGACACATCCAGGAATGTCTTCATAAGGCAATTTCTGTGCCTGCTGCCCTGCTCACTCCATTGGCTGCATAAGAGATGAGTCACATGGAGGAGCGGACTATAGAAGACAAGGTCGCAAGCTGGGAAGCAGTCTTGTCTGAAGCTCCCACAGCTGTAGCATCCTGAATAGCATCTCCCAGTTCTTTGAGGAGATCCCTCTGGAGAGGAGTGAAATGGGACAAATAATTCAGTGACTTAAAGGTAAAGGCCACTGATGAAAACACATGCTTCCCTTATCTGTCCATCGTACGGGACTCCTTGTTCGGCAGATGGACAGAAGAAGTTTCTGCTAATTCCTTCTTTGTGGCTGCGGCAAAGTACAGTTGTGTACACTTACTATAAATGTAGATGTTAGAGTGTATTCACTGTTGCAGTCCTAACCAATGGGTTATCCGGCTCCCGGTAGCTCTCGATCGGCCAAAATACCAAAGGTAAGTAAATATGACATTGGTTGTAAAGGATGTCAGGACGTCCGATGCAAAAGGAGGCAGTTGACATCACTTCCTCAGTCTTTCTTGCCATAACAATCTGGAGCCCCCGAAAACAAGGCTTAAACCAAAAGTAACTTGGCAAAGAAAACCAGATTCAGCCTGTACCTAAAGAAAGGAGAGCAGGAGAGGACCAAAAAAGGGTGAAGGAGGGAGGGGAAACCAGGACTGCAACAGTGAATACACTTGAATATCTACATTTATGGTAAGTGTACACAACTGTACTATGTTCATCGTATTTCACTGTTGCAGTCCTAACCAATGGGTTGATTACCAAAGCCCAGAGAAAAGGGATGAGGTACCAACAGAATCAAGGACCGGAGAAAATGCCCTGCAGAACAGCAGTGGCAAACCCTGCCCTGGCTCTAGAAAACAAAGGCAAATTATAACGCTTTGTGAAAGTGTGAACAGAAGAGCATGTGGCAGCCTCTAAAATGTCTTTAGTAGGGACACCCCTTAAAAAGGCTGCAGAAGTGGAAGCTGCTCTTGTGGAGTGGGTCCTAACCCCTTGAAGAGGAACCTTGTCATGAAAGGAATAACAGAAATACAATGTGCAATCCACTTAGAAATGGTTTGCTTAGAGATAGCTTTGCCCTGAGCTCCAGGGGAAAACTGACCAACAACCCTGTCCAGGTAAACCTGAGCTGTCTGTGCACATCAAGAGAATGTAGGATCCTTTCACCTCTATTTCGAGGATTAGGAAAGAAAGTAGGAAGGTGTATGGCCTGATTAACAGTCAGGCCAGAAATCACCTTAGGCATAAAAGAGGGATTGGTTCTCAGAAAAACACAATCTGCATGGAAAATAAGAAAAGGCTCCACAGCCATCAAAGCTTGCAGCCACGGAACTCTCCTTGCTGAAGTTACAGCCAAGAGGAAGGCAGTCTTCCAAGAGAGAAACTTTAAATCTGCAGTGGCAGCTGGCTCAAAAGGAGGAAGAGCGAGTTTTTCTAGAACAAAATTAAGATTCCAGGCTGGAGTAAGTGCTCTTCTGGGAGGTTTTAAGTTGCAAGCACCTCTGTGAAACATTTTCATCAGGGGATGAGAGAAAATGGGTTGCTCAAAAGAACAATGAGCAGAAATGGCTGAAGCATGGATCTTGATAGATGAAAAAAAAGACCATGCTGAAGCATATCAGCTAAGTATTCCAGGATCAGATGAAGAGTAGGCTGAGAAGAAGATTCCCCTCTAGCTTGCATCCAATGAGAGAATCTTTCCCATTTGCCAGAGTAGGACTTCCTAGTTCTAGGCCTCCTGGCCTCCCGAAGTACGTTAACCACCTGCTGGGAAAGGGAAGAAGAAATGGATTGATTCATACAATGAGCCATGCTGCCAAATGGCGAGACTGAAGATGAGGCTGCAGAATGTTTTCCCGTCCCTGAACCAAAATATCTGGTTTCAGAGGAAGACGCCAAGGAGGAAATTGGGAGAGACTCCAAAGCAGTGGATACCAATGCTGTAATGGGCCCATCTGGAGCTATGAGAATAGTCCTTGGTCTTTCATCCCTGATCTTCAATAATACTCTGGGAAGAAGAGGAAGAGGAGGGAAGGCATAAACTGACAGAAACGTCCAAGGGAAGGACACAGCATCCACTCTCCAGGCCTTGCTGTGATGCTGTCTGGTGCAAAAAAGTGGTAGAAGGTGGTTGTCTGGGGAGGAGAAAAGATCCACCTGAGGAGTGCCCCAACGTTGAATGACGGTGCAAGACTGCTCTGTTCAGTTGCCACTCATGAGGGATCCAGGGTCTGTCTGCTCAACTGCTCTGCCAATACATTGAGTCTCCCTGGAAGAAACTGAGCTAGGAGATGCAGGCCCAAGGATGTTGCTGTGGACCAGAGAATCATGCTCTGTGCAGAGGGGGTAAGAATGAGTCCCTCCCTGTTTGTTGATGGACCACATGACTGTGGTGTTGTCTGTTCTGACAAGCAGAGTTCCTGGAGAAAGAAGATGCTTGAAAGCTAGTAAGGCCTGCTGAACTGCTATGAACTCCTTTAGGTTTATGTGCAGGTGCATCTGCTGGGCATGCCAACGTCCCTGTATGCATCTGCCATCCAGGTGAGCTCCCCAGGTTCCAATGCATCTGTGGTAAGAACTTGAATGGCAGGAGGTGGGCGAAAAGGCATGCTTTTGTTTTGTAGACAGGCTGTCGCCCACCACAGAAACTCTGTCTGCAGACATGGAAGCAGAGGAATTATTGTATCCAGGTCCTGTGTGTGTTGACACCAAAGGTTCTTGAGGTACCACTGCAATTTCCTCATATGCAGTCTTGCATACGGAATCATGAGAATGCAAGAGGCCATGAATCCCAGAGCTTTCAGGTATTTCTTGCAGGGAACTGGGACAGGCTTGCCAAATCCTTGAAGTAAACTGAAAGAGTTGCTTGCTTCTCCTGGGTGAAATATATCATCTGGTTGGCTGGGTTCAGACTCGCTCCAAGGAATGTTATCTCCTTGGTTGACACCATTTTTGACTTTTCCTCATTGAGAGTGTAACCCAGGGAAGAGAGAAGTCTTTACAAATTCCAGATCCTTTAACAGCTGTTCCTGAGAATTTGCTTGAATTAGACAGTCGTCCAAGTATGGATAAATCTGAATTTTCTTCTGCCTGCAAAAAGCAATGACTGGAGCTAGGCACTTTACGAAAACTCAAAGGTCAGTGCAGAGAATTGATAATGTTCCTTGCCCACTCTGAAACAAAGGTATTGCCTGCAACTTTCCCTGATAGGGATGTGCAGATAAGCTTCTCTGAGATCCAAAGTTACCAGCCAGGAGCCCTGGTTTAATATTGGTAGCAACCATGCAGAGTGAGCATTTTTTAACTTTGGAATTACCAAGAAAGAGTTCAGAATGGATAGATCTAGGATAAGAATCCAGGTGTCTTCTTTTTTTGGAACTAAGAAAAGTCTGGAATAGAAGCCCTGGCCTACCTGCTGATCAGGAACTGATTCTACTGCCCCCAGATGTAGCAGAGACAAAATTTGCTTTTCTACTTCTTCCCTTTGGTTTGTAGGAGTGTCCAGGAATCGTTTGGGTACTGGAAAGGTGTGGAAAGAAAACATGTGTCCTAGGGATACAGTTCTAAGTACTCATTTGTCGTCCGTGATGGTGGCCCAGACAATTGCAAAAATGGCCAACTTTCCCTCTAAAGGATTCTCCGGGCAAGAAGGAACAAGCAAAGTTGGACAGAGTCATTGAGTATGTTTGGACTGAGATGTAGGCTTAGAACTACCTTGGAAGTGGAAGCATGCCAATGCTTAGACCTTTGAGGGGTAGCCACCTGCCCCCTAAAATATATTTGTAACCTCTAGTCCTAGAACGGTTCTGTCTGCTGGTATCAGGAAACATCCAACTTTTAGAAGGGTAATTCCTGCTGAATCGAGGAGGATGAACTTGCAGAAAGTCTAACTGTTTGCATAGACCTGGCCTTATCCTCCACCTTTTTGAGCACTTCTTCTGTTTTGCTGCCAAAAAGACTGTCCTTATGTAAAGGTACATCTAAAAGCTTAGACTTGACAGGCTCGGGAAGGGGCTGTTCCCTGAGCCAAGCATGCCTTCTGATAACAGATCCAGTAGCTGTCGCCCTGCAGGAGGCTACTAGAATGTCAAAACCACAATGTAATAAATGTTTATTGACAAGACTGGCATATCCTTACTCTCTGCCCAAAGAGGCATACTTGCAATCTTTGACTTAATATCCTCCAAGGTGTGCTGCTGATACTTAAGCATATGAAAAAGGCAATTAGTAAACCTAATAGCAAGAGTGACAGAGGTATAAACTTTTTTACCCCACCTATCTAGGTTCCTAGATTCCCTGTCGGAAGGAACAGGATTTCAGGATTTTTGGTAACAGTGGCCTTAACTCCTTTAGGCCCTTGAGAAACAACCTCGGAGTCAGCTAGCGGATTCCTAAAAAGAAACAAATGAGAATCAGGGACTCTATAGTACCTGGGAGCAGGAGGAACCAAATTTGGAGTCAAGGAATTTTCCAGAAAAACATCATCAACCACTTTCAACACTGGAGGAATAGCCAGAGGCTTATGCTGAGGCAAATCCAAAAACTCCCTGATCCTTTTCTTAGATTGGGATAATCCTGACTTTCCCATTTAAAATGCTCCCTGAGAGTATTCAAAGTATCACCAAAAGAGAAATCCTCTGGAGGAGAAGCAGGAAAAGGATTCCTCTGCATCTGAATCCTCAAAAGGAGAACAAACCTGAGAAATTTCCTCTTCATCAGCAGAAATGCTAGGAGTATCAGGACCTGAATAAGATAAAGCCTCAGGAGATGCATCCCTGCTCCTTTTTAAAGGAGGAGGCTGTGAACCCCTAATAAGAGTCAAAAGGTCATTAGCCATTTTAACCATTTGAGATTGAGGGGAATGAGAGGAAGCTGGAGCCTGTTTCTTCACAGGCTTACGACTGGAAGATTTACCTGCAAGTCTGAAGGACTCCGGAGGCTTGGCAACCGCCGACGTTGTGGCAGAGGTCATCAGTATGAGCCTGCTGTCTGAATGAAAAAACAGAGGCCTTGGACACAGGAGTCAACTTAGCGGCTCCGGATCCAGCTAAAGAGGAGACAGGCGGAAGGTCAGAAGACAAAATGGAAGCCGGAGGACTGGGGGACTCTGAAATGTTCTCAACAGAGGCCTGCGGTTGAAAATCCATGGACTGCAGGGGCTGCAAAGGTGCCTCACTTGCTACCACAGGACTGATGACCAACTTATCTTCTGAAGACTTGACCCTCTGAAGCCTGTCGTGGTCCTTATTCTTACGCTTCTTAGGGATATCCGAAGCCTGAAGACCAGCAGACGCCATACCGACAAACTTAGGCCACACTCCAAAAAGATGGGCTAAAAGCTTAGTCCAATGATAAATAGTATGCAGATTAAAGGAAGCACAGAGATCACAATTAGGAACATTGTGGTCAAGCCTAAACAAATAATACAATAGGAATGAAAATCTCTATGGGGAATCCGCTTTTCACAGGTAAGACAATTAACTTTTTCTGACATTCGTTAAGGCAAGAAAAGAGGATCACCAATGGGGTACTTAGCTGTAGTTGACTTCAACTTTGTAGATGGAAACCGAAAAAGGTAAATGGCTGACTGGCACACATGAAAAACGCTTCTACTTCGGGCTCCGCAGCAAGGGAGACTGAGAAAGTGAAGTCGGCTGCCTCTTTTTGTATTGGACGTCCTGACATCTTTTACAACCGACGACAGCCAATGTCATATTTATTTATCTTTGGTATTCTGGCCGATTGAGGGCTACCGGGAACCAGATAACCCACTGGTTAGGATTGCAACAGTGAAACACAACGAACATCCACCATAGCATCAACTGGAACACCCTTAGTCAAGAAAAGCTTGCCCTCTGGTGCTGTGATAAATTTATTGGGCCTCCACGGAACTAGTTCCATAGATTCTGAAGAGCTCCATGCCTTTCCCAGTAGCTGGTTGAAAGGAGGAGAAACCCAAGAGGTGGTGGGTCAGCAGCCAAAAGCCTCTAGGTACATAGACTCGTCTTCAGAAGGGGAAAGGGATTTGCAGCCACCCCTCTACCTGAGGATTTCCAAAATGTCTGAAAATGAGACATCCTCTGAAGGAGAACGTGGGGACCCTTCTGAGTCCTGCAAATCAGTGTCTGAAGTGAGAGACTTACGGGGAGTCTATATACTTCCTCTTAGAAGTCCTCTTCCGAGGGACCTCCTCAGAGGGTTACTCTGGGGAGGTTTTGGAAGAGGTGAGCCACCTGAGAGGGCATCCTGGGGCATTGGTTCTCTATGCTTTGGATGGAGGGGTGGTGTGGAAGTAGACACAAGCCCTGAAAGGGACAGAGCAGCTGAAGTAGAGGGTGGAGTGGTCTGGCAGGACAGCAAACTCCTCATCACCTTGAAGGCACCACGATCGCAGCCAGAGAGAGTTTCCAGCTCCAAAGAGCCTGGAGATGTCCCCCGCACTAAGGGCAATGGCTCCAAGGCTGATGCAGGAGCCGAACTCACCTGCGCAAAAGCCCCGAGTTGGAAAGTAGGAACCAACAAGGGTCTGATCCCGCTCTCCTCCCCCAGAGCCAACGAGGGAGTCTTGGGCCCCCATATCCCTCAACAGAAGGTGGTATCGAAGAGATCGGAGCAGACACTGGACCCAAAACACCAGTTATTTTCAGGTCCACTGGTTCCACCACAATGACTTCCATGCACTCCGGCTCCAAACTCGAGTGAGTCGAAAGAGGAATCGATGACAAAGTAAGTTGGACAGTCGGCTCCACGTTCATATGGGCTGGGCTCAATAAAACTTTTGCCAAGGTCAGAGCCCTAAGTAACCTCCCTCTCTACATCATCATCCAAAAGGCTCCTGAATGATCGAAAGGAATGGGTTGATGAGCGGTGACTACCTGTCACAGACTGGAGCAGAGAAGACTGCGGTATAGAACACACCGGCTCCAAGGAGGGAGACCGGTTTCTTTTATGGCTCCTGGTCAGTTCCAACGACACTGGAGGAACCAAAGGAGATTGACGAACCTGTTTGCTTGTCTTGAGCCTTCAACGGTTCTGAGCTCAGAGCCGACGAAGATGCTTTCTTGGAGGGCCTATCTGACTTCCCTGCTTGATCACCTTACACAGATGCCTCAAAGGGTGCTTTCAGTAACCTTCTCAAAATCAACTCGCTCCTGCAGGACTCTAGAGCTAAAACCATGACAAATGGAACAATAGTCCTGCAGGTGAATGGCTCCCAGGCAGTACATGCAACTAGTATGGCCATCGGTCAATGACATCTTCTTGTGCAGGAATCACATTTTTTGAATCCTGAAGGCTTGGATTCTTTTGACGACTCCTTGGACATGTATGATATACAGCAGAGTAACTACCATAACAATTATTAATAACAGTAGCAGGAAGAAAAAACAGCCAAAAGCACCACAAAGACAGTTTCTTTTCTTTTTTTTTTTAGAAGATGGGAAAACAAGGGATGGAAGGAGGAGAGTCTCCAAGTTGAACAACAATGACAACTCCTATGACCGGGGAGATGTCCCTAACTTAAGCAGTGAGCTCCCCTGGAAAAGGGAAAGTAAAAAACGGGGGGGGGGGGGGAGCCCTCTAACTAAAATGGGCTGAAAACAAGAGGAGAAAACAAATCATCTAACTGAAATGGATTTGTGGGGGATTAGTAGGCCTGAGAGAAGGAAACGATGGCCTCAACAACAAAAAGCAAACATTGGGCAATAGACACGAAGCACCTAAACAGTTAGCAACCCCTAACTACAAGGAATACTACAATTAAGAAATATCAAGATTCTTGCAAAAAATAAGAAAAAATACAACTTAGCCTGAGCCAGTCGCAGACAATCCCGAAGCTTCAAGTGGCAAACAAAATCTGGGTAACTCTCACTAGGCATGTTGGGGATAGGGTCTAGCCTCGAGCCAATGGCAGCTCTCGAGCTTTAGGATACGGCCAAGTCAGACCAGAGTATCGGCTCCGAACTCACCAAGCAAGAATGGCAAGATAGGGACAACATAACATCATGTATTTTTAAAGTGTAAAAGAGCTGTGAAATTATGGTAAAAATAGGTAACTTGAAATACTTTGATGATATAAAGTGTGTGAATGATGTTGAAATGGACATGATTAAATATGTTTTTATGGAAATAGAAGTAATATGTATACAAGATATAAGAAAATGTTTAATATAATATGGATTATTTGGAATCAAAGACTGAAGGAAATTATGCTTAATGGGAAATGGGATTTGGCAGCAAGGTTAGAAAAAATAAGATCCTGGCTCTGGAAAATGGAGTGGGAGTCAACTTAATGAGAAGATTGGATTTTTGTATAAACGAAAGACAGACATGGATATATTGAATAATACAGCGTATAACATTGTAAATGGAGTAAATACTGTAATTACTGCAAATATTATATAAATACTGTTTGTGTCTTTCGGCTTTTCCCGGTTAGGGGTCGCCACAGTGGAACTCCGGTCTGCTAATGACTGGTAGTGGATTTTTACGTACCGGGTTACCAGCCCTGACGCACAACCTTCAACGAAGGCATGCCCCATTCACGTATGCCTCCACACAGAAGACGCTCTAGCTGAGAATCGAACGGGACAATGTCTTGCTATGAGGTGACAACGCTACCGCAGCACCACCACCGCAGTACCATATATAAATACTGTAAATATGTTTAAAATAAAGAACACCTACTCTTTTCAGAATGTGCACGTCCAGCCTTAACACATGGGGAGCTGACAAGACAGTGAACAAAGTGAAGAAGCTTGAAGATGGCAGAAGGCATAGAGGCAAACACCAATACTGTAGATAGTATAACAGAGTGCACACGACTTATTTCACTAAAACCTGTTTCCTGAATCCAGGAAAGAAGGAAGAAGTGATAAATGAAGGATGTGTAATTAAAATTCTTCCATTGTAAGGGTTGCATTATCATTTATTAAGTGAAATGATGTTGTAGAGCAAGCCAGAGCAAGGAAGTTAAAAAAGGGAAAGCAATAAGTTTAGGTACATTCTATAAATAAAAATAGTATTATGAATATAGTTAGATCGATAGGAATTCTGGAGTGGTGCAATAAGTGTGATATGGATATAATGACATTAGAAAATGTAAGAATTTTAGCAAAGGAAGCAAGACTGCAAATAGAAAAGTTCCATGTGGGTGGAGGGGGATAATCTGGAATTTGAGAAATGAACAATGTTCGGGTATAGTGATACTTTGTGAAAAAAAAACTCAATGAACATATAGATGTAATTAATATTAGTAATAATGGAAAGAAACTGTTGCAGATAGGAAAGAACAAGTGACAGAATTACAAAATAATATGCTTATGTGTACAGTAAAGAAAGGAAACATTTATTTCATAATATTTTGAATTATGTAGTGATACATATGAATACCATAAGGACAGAAGATTTCAATCTTGATTTGGGAAGGAAATTGAAAAAAGAAAGGAGTACCTTAAAAAATGTTAGTAGTTATGAGATGTGACAAGTTAAGTATTTGGAATAAAAAATGTGGACATACATAAGGGGTGTGTATAAAACTAATATAGATTATTTCTTAATAATCAGAAGGCCTAAGTATTGTTGAAGAAGTGTCGGTTGTAACATATTTTTCAGACCACCTAGCAATATAGCTAGAGATAACAGAAAATAATTAGTACAGAAAAATAATAAAAGGAAGAAAAGAAGATAAATGAAAAAAAAAATTGGATAAACATGAAAGAAAGGAATAAAACAATTATGGAAAGATCATATTGCGATGAAAGTATTCTATAAAGATTAGCCTTTGTCATGGCTTACTTTTGAAGAAAAATATAAAAAAGTATTTTAGAGTGGCAGAAGGATGTAAGAAAAGTAGAAAAAATTTGAAAGAATATATGAAGATGCTTTAAACAATCTAGAAAAAAAATGATATGGAGTACTTTGACAAAGAAAATGAGATATACAGAAGAAATCAAGAAAAAATTGAGAAGTTATTTAAGCAAAGACATTTTTACAAGGTAAAAGAAAATAAGCATCAGCATATTTAAGTAGATTAGTGAAGGAAGATATTAGTGTAATCAGAGAAATGAATAACGCAAAAGGAGAAATAAAAACAACCCAGGAATAGATTGTGAATATTGTAGTAAACTATGTACAAGAAATGTTTAAAGAAAAACCAGGAGAGAATATGGGCTGTAAAATTTTCCCAGCAAGATAATAAAGAATTGGAAAAAAAAGAGTCTCTTATATGAGTTAAAGTACTTGGACAAGTTAATCGAGAACCGGCTGCAGGACCAGATGGGATAGAATATCCAATGTATAAAAATTTAACAGAATGGCAAAAAAAATGATTTCTGAAAGTTTTGAATAAATGATTAAGTGAAGGTTTTGTGTATAAGGTTGATGTGGTAGAATACTTAAATTTATATGGAAGAAAGAACAAAAAAATTCAATTAAAAACTTGCGATCAAGAATACGGAATAAGGTGGATGGCAACATTTTTATGAAAACAATACAGAAGAGAATGGAAAGTAAAATGGAAAATATTATGGAACACAGTTTATATAGTATAAAGGGAAAGGAATGTCAGGAATTATTATCGATAGTGAGGGAGATCGTGGATGATATAAACAAAAGGAAGAAGTGCTAATCCATTGTTTATTGCATCGTTTGGTAAATATTGCTTGTTTATTGGTCACACTGTCTGAGTCTCTGTGGCCTGCTGTTTACCTTTGTTGGTTTATAGTTTTGTCTGTTTTTTAAAACATGACATTTTATGGCCTACAATGAAGAGCAGGCAAGTATTTTATTCTGGGTACAATAATAGTTTAACAGTTTTAGTAAATAGATGACTGAGTAAAGAAAAACACAAAGAATGGTATAAGACAGGGATGTCCAATTTAATTTGGTCATGAATGTTGGGGGTCTATATCACATGACCAGATGATGAAAAGAGTAAACGCTCTTTCATCGATCTGATAATGTCAAAAGGAGAAAAAAGTGAAGTCATGGAACATCGATTTTTTTCCCAGGGAAAAAAATTCAGTGGGCCATCTTCGGGACTTTGCCATTTCCTCCACTATGGTGCGATCTCAGAGTTTTTTTGCTGTTCGTGCATTCGCTTTTTTATTTCAATATTATCAGTTCGATGAAAGAGCGTGTGCTCTTTCCATCGTGCAATAATATGACATAGACTCTGAATGTCATAGTACTTGAGGTAAACTACAGGATCTAGGTTATAAAATTACTGAGGGAATATGAATTCTAGTTATGCTGACTCATACAGATGACATAATGACTGCAAAAATATAAAGTTTGGATAAAAGAAGTATTATTATGTTTATATGAATGTTTAAAAGTATTGTGCATTAATTTATGCAAAGAAAAAGCAAAGGATTAGGTGATGTAGGAAAGACAGGAGGTACATATTTCACAATAAATTAAGTTTCGGTGCTAGGTATAAAATTTGGAAGCAAGAATGTAACTAGAGTAGAATGGGAAAATAGAAGAATTAAAGGAAATTTGCCCTTTTTGGAAAGCATTTAATAAATTCAATTTTAACAGGAAAATTGCACTTAGAAGTATATTCATGATGCTAAAAATATATGATGCTAAAAATATATGAAAAAGAGTTTCTACACGCGATTTTTTTAATTAATATGGGGTTCAAGATTGAATCTAGTAAAAAAAGAGGAATTTTGTATATGAATAAAGAAGGAGAAAGTTTGGGGCTAAACACAATTGCTTAAGGTGCTTCTTCAAATTTGTATAAAGTGTTAAAGTGGTTAAATGAGAGGTTAGTGGTAAAGTTGTCTAAACATAGGTCTATTCATTTCTCTGATTACACTATGAAACATTGTGGGATATGATGAAAAGATACAAGAGAAAGAAGCTGAAAGAGAATTTTGTGGTCTAAAACTACAATGATACAATATTATATTAACTCATGGGTAAATTTAACTGAAGAGAACTTTAAAGCTATAAAGAAAGAAATTTGTGGTATAATAAAGTAAAATGTCAAGATTTTATTTTATGGAGACTAGCGAAAAATTACCAGTAAAAGGTAATATGTCATATGAAAGGAAAAGTGAAAATATATATATATATAGCGTGGAAAAGAAAAACAATTACAGAGAATGATTTTTTTTGGAATATAAAAGAATGATTTGATTAAATTGTGGGAAATAGCAACAATGCTATGGAAAACTGAATGGAGGTTATGGAAAAGGAGTTGGTGGTCTAATAAGGGCAATGAAAACAGAAGTTAAAATAATAAGGGAAAGTAAGATAATTATGATTAAACAGTAAAAGAAGGAAATGGAAAATTGTACAGTGTAAAAATGTTTAAATACTATAGTAAATAATGTTTTTGTATAAATAAAGGACCCCTACCCTTTTTGATAGATGCTGTGGGATCTTTACATCTACCTGCGCTACCACCAAGTCAAGCAGATTAGACCTTGGTTTAATATCTCAGCCAAAGGATGATGAATTCTGGAGTGCAGCACCCCCCATATGCTGCACTGCAGTATCAATAATCCATCTACCTGGTGTAGGAATAGAACTCAGAGCCTTCTGCACCAAGAGAGTGTTTGCTACCTGTTGCTCCACTGACACTGTATGAACAGGGAGCCCATTATCTAAACACAATAATGCTCTCTAGAGTAATCATTATAAGGAATTGGTTGACCTTCCATGGGTGGAGAGGCTTGACATCTGATGTGTTGGCCATCACAATGACCATGGGTGCTCCATTATTTACATAACACCCATCCTGGCAGGCATTACTGCTTGTATAACTACTGTGCTTGTAGCTTAAGACCTTTAGGTAATCAGCAAGAGATAGAGGAGAGACATAATTTAATAGAAGAACAAACCTACTCTGTGTTAAACCAACACTGTGTGCTATAACACTGTTTACATTAATGAACATGTTATGACATGAAAAAATAAAGAAGAAAATCTCATTAATTTAGAAATAAAGCATTTTCCACCACATTTCCTTTTGGCCTCTTTCAAAGCTAGGATTAATCAGAAATCCTTCAAGTTGTTGGAGTCCTTCAAAATGGAGTGTTTCCATTCTCTTTTAGAATAGAAGTTTGTTTGTAAAAGGCAGTATTAAAGGGCTCTACTACTGAAATCTGCTTAACAGAGGGAACATGGTTGCCTTGGTATGGAAGAAGCAGTCTGAATTACATTATCTTACTCTTGTAAAAGACAGGCTGGAAGAAATGCTAGGGAAGACTAATGTTACCACCTTTTCAGATGCCAAAAGTGAAACATTTCTTATTCACTTATGAAATTTTTCAGAACAAGCAATACCCGCTACTGTAGTAATATACACTGTTTTGATAAGTGTCTGCTTTCAATTTCAATTTTTTATTGTATTATTTCATATTAAGGAACAAGTCTCTATTGTAGAAAGTACAGCTGTGCAAGTAAAACATACCATAACAGTCTGTGCAACCGGACAGCTTCACAAAGCAAAGGGTGCCTGCCTTTCATGTGCTCCAACTGTCAGGAGCTTGAACAGAGCTCCATAAAAGTACAGTTGTAATGCAATACACTTCAGGACATTTTTTTGCCCAAGAAGGAGAGAAGTGCAGTGACAACAAAGCTAGGAAATAAAACAAATAGTAACATATACAAAAAAAAAGGGGTGGAGAAAGTCACACCCTGGCAAAACCAATAGTGATCTATCAAACATCTACTGTTATGGTAATTTTTACTTAAGCAACTGTATTATTTTCAAACATAGATCACTTTTGCAGTGGCCTAAACTATACGGGCAGATTACCATAGTTTGGGGAAGAAAAGGTAAATTAAAAAAAAGAGTAGACCAATAAATTTAGACCCAAGGAGACTGGAGAATGGTCTTAGCAAAGCCTGTTCTGGACCTTGAATAATCCATTTTGTTTTGCTTATTAAGTGTGTACAGCGGACCATGCTGCTACCTTTGGAATGCTTTGAGTCTACCCCTTTTCCAGAAAGCCACCAAATAAGCCAAAGCCCTGACTGGATGGGCTGTAACTGTCTAGAAACAACTTTTTAGCAAAAAGAAACAGCATGAAACATCACAAGATAACCATCCTAAAATTATCTGCTGTGACACTGATTACCTTTCCGCTTTCCTTCATGCAAGACAAAACAGATGATCAGCTTTTCTAAAGGATCAATTTTTGTCTAGGTGGTATCTCAGCTGCCTGTAGACATCCAAAATATGAATATTTTTTCTCCCTTGTTTTGGGGTTCTGTAAAAAGACAGGGAAATTAACAAACTAGTTCAAGGTAAACTCTGAGAACACTTTGGCAATAAAAGAAGGATTAGTTCTCAAAGAAACCTTGCCTTTGTGGATAATAATATAGGTTTGACTCACCACAAGAGTATATAACTCATACTCTCTTCTAGCAGAAGTCAGACCAATAACCTTAAATCAGCCTGATGAGCTTGTTCAAATGGAAAGCTTCTCAACCACTAAACTTCAGATCTCAAGGAGGAGCCACTGGTATTCTAGATGGGCAGATGTTTAAAGCTCCTTTCAAAAACTGCTCAACTTGGGAACAGGAAGAATGCAGGAAATCTAAGGGTAGATGAGCAGAAATGTCAGACAAATGATTCTTGATGGAAGAGGAGTAAGAAGAGCCAGACAACAATAACTATTACAAATAATCAAGAACCACAGGCAGATGGGACTTAATAGGGTTCTGGCCCTTGGAGAGGCACCAACTAGAAAACCTAATCCAATTAGACATGCACAATTTCCTAGTAGTACATTTTTTTACCCTCCATCATTACTAGCTGCATATCCTTGAAAAAAGATGCCTAAAAGGAATCAAAATTCTAACATCCAGGCAGTCCAATATATGGAATTCAGACTGGGGCTTATCAAACAACCCCCCCCCCCCATTTTGTGTGAGTAAATTCAGTCTGTGGGGAAGCTTGTGGAATTTGCCCTGGGCTAGTTTCAAAAGGAAGAACAGATGATTCTTGGGCAAAAAGGGAGTCACCACCATCATCTTTGGGTAGTCCTTCTGAACCTTTAAAAGAAACATGTGGAAAGGGTAAAAAGTATAAAGGAACAGTCCTGTCCATAGGAATGAAGAGGCATCTGTCTGACAAGCCTGTTTATAAGTAATCCTAGAATTTATCTGCCTGTTCTGGGAAGAAGCTAACAGATCTACTTAAGGTGTTCCCCATCCATTCCTCGAAGACCCTGAATGCAAATTCCATTTGTGAGCGTCTGTCCTGATCCTGCTTAGTTTGGCTGATAAAACACTTTGGATACAGCTCATCTTACCAGGTCAGAAGTATCTATTGTAAAACACCAAAAAGAGGATATAGATGGGCGAATAGGAAACCTTGACTCCAAAAGAACTGGTCTAGCCACCATAGGACCTACTTCCTTTCTAACTCCAAAACTGTAGATCCTGAGTGCAGACTGAACTGAGGCACCATAGAATTTTTCACATGTATAGTCTGGCCATAGATACCAGTTGGCATAATGGTTTTGGTCTTCGGTTCCCATGCACAAGGTTCGATCTTGCTCTCTGGCCAATGTCTATATGGAGTTTGAATTTTCAGCCCATCTCTCTGTGGGGTTCCTCCCATCTCCCAAAAAATAGGCTGAATGTCTCCATCTCAAATTCACCCAAAAACAGAGCTGTCAGCAGCAGCACAGATTCTAGATTATGGGTGGAAGAGTTATACAGACCAACCACTTTGGGGATCTACTGTAAAGCATAGTATCCTCAAGATAGAAGAACATAGATCACAGACTGTGTGCCATGGAGCATTAGCCCCTCGATGGTGTAAAATACGGTTTTAGGAGATTAGTGTCATGTTGACTAATGTTGACAAACGGCATGGATATTTGCTGGTGACAAATGTGTTAAGGTCCCTGCTTACTCCGATCTACTTCAGGGATCCATGCTAATGGAGGAAGGGGTGTATGTGCCACTACTGGCAAGTCTGTGCAAGCCATTAAGTGCAGCAGCACTGGGTCAGTAAGCTATTTGCCCAGCTTGGGTTACCTGGGATAGCTCTACTGAGTGAATGCCAGATGTAAAACCAATCAACCTGACAAACACGAACTAAGGATTGCTACTCTCAGTGTAGGTTCCCTGACAGGATGTAGCTTGGAAGTGGATAACATGATAATAAGGAGGAAGCTGGGCATCCTATATACCCAGGAGACAAGATGGAACGGTAGTGCAGCAAAGCCACTTGGCTTGGGATTCAGAGTCTATTACTCAGGAGGAAAGTCTGGAAATGATGTGAGAACTGCAGAGAGGGAGAGGCTTCAGAAGGCAGTGAGGGATGTCAACAGGATTAGTGACAGACTCATGGCAATCAGACCCCAATGTAAGGATAAGGCAGCATTCATAATATCAGCCTATGACCTGCAACATGGTTGCGACTGTGAGGGGGAAAAAAAGTGTACATTCAGACAGCAGCATCAAGACCTACTAGAAAAAAGTAGAACATGAATTGGTATTGATAATGGGTGACCTGATTGCACGTATCGGGACAGATAGAACAGGATGGGAGGCCTGTCAGGGTCCACATGGGTGGGGCAACAGCAATAAAGGAGAGGCCATTCTAGACTTCTCTCTGGCAAATGGCTTGTTGGTGACAAACACATGGTTCAGCAAGAGATAGAGTCACAAGATCAAATGCAAGAGTGGACAACATGCAACTCGGGTAGATTTCCTCCTAGTAACATCACAGAGGTAGAATCAGTGACCGCAAAGTCATCCATAGTGAAACAGTCAGCCCACAGCATAAAACACTGGTTGCCACAATCACCTGCAAGCAGTGGGCAGAGAGGGCCTTGAGGTCAAAAGAGACCAGGCTGAAGACCTGTAAGTTGACTAGAGAGAAAGCACAACAGTTCAAGGAACTACTCAGGGCTCCAGCACCTCAGGAAGTAGTAGTAATAGGTGGAGATTAATGAAGACTACAGAACAGACATCTGACAGAGCCAGATATGGAAATAAGGTACATAGCAAAATTTGGAGATGAAATGCAGAAGTCCAAGAAGTCATCAAAAGAAAGGAATGCAGGAAAAAGTGGGAGACAGACAAAAGAGACCAGCAAGGAAGGAATACTTGTTGGGTAACAAAGAGGCTAAGAGAGGAGTTCCAATAGCATACAGCAAGTCATCAGAGGTACTCTACTGGCTTCTGGAAAATGACTTGGTAGATGACATGAAGAAACTATATCAGGTTGTAAGACAAAGACAGAAGGATAATGAAGACGGTCAGACACCCTTCATAAGGGATGCAAGAAGCAACTTACTCACCAGTCCATAAAACATCAAAGGCAGATGGAAGGAGTATTCCAGGTACCTTTTGAATGATAAAAACCCTGCAGATGCTGTGTGGGTCTATATTACATTGTCAAAACAGCATTACAGTGAATCAGGTTGTAAGACAAAGACAGAAGGATAATTAAGACGGTCAGACACCCTTCATAAGGGATGCAAGAAACAACTTACTCACCAGTCCATAAAACATCAAAGGCAGATGGAAGGTGTATTCCAGGTACCTTTTGAATGATGAAAACCCTGCAGATGCTGTGTGGGTCTATATTACATTGTCAAAACGGCATTACAGTGAATGCCATTTCGATGACACAAAGAATAATCTGAAAATAGACCGCTCAGGTCAGTGATTTTTTTTTTTCCTAGTGAAAAAAGTTGCTTGGCCTGAGCTGTGACACCGCCCTTTACCGGAGCTGTGACACTGCCCTTTACCCCACTGTAGTGCAATCTCCGAGTTGGTATATTTAGTTGGGGGTGTGTGTGTGTGGGGGGGTGAAGTCCCCCAATTTGTAAGGTTTTAACTAGTGCTTTGTGTATTGTTGGTCAACAGATTTTTTCCCTAGGAAAAAAATAGGTGATGTTGGGTTTCACTGTTTTCAGATTTCTTGGTTTATGTGTCATCGAAATGGCATTCACTGTAATGCTCTTTCGACAATCTAATATAGACCCACGCTGTACTGCCCCAGACACAGCCTAAGATGAAAGAGAAAGAGGAAGCACCACAGAAGAACAGCACTAAGGAAAATGAAGTCAGGAAAAGCAGTGTGCTCAGATGACATCAAAGCAGATATGATAAAGATGTTGAGTGAGATGGAAAAGAAATGGCTTCTGAGGCTATTCATAGCAGTACTAAGAGAAAGGTGCATCTCAGCTGACTGGAGAATAAGCATACTATTGCCAGCGTTCAAGAACAAAGGAAATTGTTTGTATGCTTGTTGTTTGTTTGCTTGTTATTTCCCAGAAATGCTAATTCCACCTAAAATGCAGCTTTTCAGCGCTTCTGTGGATCTCTAGTGATATCTGCATTGCTTACTGTACTTATTTCCTTGTTTCACTTGAAGGAAAGTTACTGTGTCATTTTTGCATTTAAGTTACCTGGCACTTACTCACTAAAGCAATTATATAAGTCAGCACTAAAAAATTAAAAGCACTACACCCTCACAAACTCCCCTTGCGTACCTTGTTCCCCATTGGCCCTTTTTTTCAATTATAAAGGAATTCCCAATACTATTCTAGCATGTCCAAAGGTCAGTTGTCAATCTCCTCTCCGGTCCAGCTGGTGAATCTGGGAATCTTGAGGCAATGTTACAACTGCCTCATGTACACAGACAACCCTCTCCTCCTCCCAACAAATTCCAACACATGTGGGAGATGGAACCATATAGCCAAACTGGAGGCTAAGCTCTCTCAACTCAGTACTGGCATAACCAGTCAGGAGGAGAAGGAAACCACACTCACTACAATTCCAGTCTCACATAGACCTACCACGACAGCAAACCAAACACAAACCCAAAAAAACATACTCGGAGGCTCTAAATAAAAATCTGCCTAAGCAGCAGAGACCTCCAAAGCAGACACCCAAGCAACCGCTACCCCAAAACAAAACACGTGCAACACATAGCTCACAAGGCCAGTGTGCCGAACAGTCACAGCCCTTAAGGCTAAACAACACACCTGATACACTTACAATAGGTGACTATTGTCAGGCACACTGACGTCCCGCTCACCAGGCTGAACAAGGAGAAGGTCACGGTGAGCTGCCTGTCAGACGCTAGGATCCGTCACATAAGACAAGCACTCGGGTCACTACAAGGCAAGTACAAATATGACTCAGTCATTGTCCATGCTGGTGTGAATGACCTGAGATGTACCTCCCTGGACTACATGAAAAGAGACATAGAGGAGCTTTCTGAGCATGTAGCCCAGGCCGGTATGACCCTGACCTTGAGTAGCATCTTACTCTCACCAAGAATGATGCCACAATATGAAGACAAGATGATCAAGTTCAACAATTGGCTTAAGTATTGGTGTGATTCAAAGGGGATCCAATGCCTGTCAGCCTGGGATGACATCCTCGACAAGCCACGATGCTTCGCTAGGGACGGCTTGCACCTGTCACCCCTGGGCTTTTGGATATTGGCAAAGGCTCTTGCTACCCCCATAGTGCCTTTTTTAGGCAAGGCTCAAAAGACAAACCCACCTCCATAGGTATCACAAGGGATAAGAAACTAAGAGTAATGCTACTCAACGCCAGAAGTCTAAACCTCAAGATGCACTTCGAAACTCTCCTTAGCATGGAGAATATCGATATCTGTGCAGTAACAGAAACCTGGTTCAAGACTCCCGAGAGCACCCTAGCACTACCAGGTTATACCTCATACCATGCTTTTCGGCCCCAAAACTTGGACCGAACCACAAAAGGAGGGGGAGTATCAATATTCGTCAAAGATACCCACACCTCCAGGTTGGTGGCACAGCGAAGCATCAGAGACTATCCATGTGCAACTAACAGTGGGTAAAACTGCCTTCCAGTTTATAGCCTGCTACAGACCTCCCTCCCAAACCCAGGAACCCCACTCACCCTTCCTGAGAACACTGGAAAATATGAAGGTCTCTCCAAACACCATTATATTGGGCGACTTCAACTACCCAAACATAGACTGGGAGCATTACTCTAGCTCCAACACCCTAGCCCAAAGGTTCCTAGTATTTATAAACTCAAATGCTATGGAACAACTTGTTACCACTCCCACAAGAGGGGAAAACATACTGGACCTGATCATCACCAACATGGGGACTCTATGCTCCAGACCAGAAGTGTATCCCTCACTGGTAAGATCAGACCATAAACTAATCTCACTGGATATTGACATCCTGACCCCACCCCCTGCCCAGAAAACCACAGTGAAAAACTTCTCTAAAGCAAATTTCACACTCCTCAAAACCGAGGTGGAATCCTTCAAAGCCTCCGGGCCTGTGGAAAATACGGCCCAGACCGCAGAATCCTTTATAAACGCATTCTATGAACACCTTCAGGAATGCATGGATAATGCAATCCCAAATAAAACCAAGACCCAATCCTTCAAAGGCAGACGTCCTGTCTGATGGACCCCAGCCATAAACAAACTATACAATAGAAGGAGGAAGCTACTACATGATAGAGCAAAATCCCAAAAAGGGAAGGCATCTCTGATCAGTATTAGCAAAAAACTACGGGCAATCATAAAATCGTCTAAGGCCAGCTTCGAGAGAAAAATTGCATAGGACACTAAGGATAATCACAAGGCTTTCTTTAGTTATGTTAGGAACCTGGGTGGGAATTCCCAGATATGATCAGAATTAGTCCAAAATGACAAAAAATACACAGAACCCACAGACATTGCCAACATCCTAGCTGACAGGTTCAGCGCAAACTCCCCCCCCCACCAAAAGGGCAAATATCTATCCCAGCAGAGTGCTGTCCCCCTCACATCTCAGATGCTCAGGTAAGAGCCGCCCTCTCCAAAGCAAAAAACACAGCATCAATGGGACCAGACGGTGTCCCGGGCTGCGTCCTACATGAACTCCAAGAAGAGCTAAACCCAAACATAAAACTACGGTTCAATCTCAGCCTTACTACAGGATATGTACCCAAAGAGTGGTTTACAGCAACAGTGGTCCCTCTCCACAAAGGTGGTGCCTCAACCGATCCTGGAAACTATCACCCCATAAGCCTGACTAGCTTGGTCTGCAAAGCTATGGAAAGGATCATCATAGACCTCATAAATAAAGATATTGGGGACCTACAGACACTGGATCATACCCAGTTCCGCTTTGTTAAGGGCAGATCCTGCCTCTTAAACCTGGTCGATTTCTTTGAAACAGTCACCAAGGCCATTGACGAGGGGAAGGTGGTCCACACAGCCTACCTGGACCTCGCAAAAGCCTTCGATACAATACCCACTCGGGCATTATAGATAAGCTCACCAGCTTAAATATAAACCCCTATGTCACTAGATGGGTTGCAAACTGGCTCAAGGACAGAACCCACATGGTTAGAATTGCTGGAGCCATGTCAGACTCCAAACCAGTTACAAGTGGCGTCCCACAAGGCTCAGTCCTGGGACCTCTCTTGTTCGGTATATATTTCTCGGAGGTACAGGCCAACACGGAAGGACTGTGGCTGACCAAGTTCGCAGATGACTGCAAACTGGGTGCCATAATCGACTCTCCAGCCGACACAAGCATCCTCGAAAAGGGCCTCATAGAAACAGACAACTGGTGCCAGAACCATGGCCTCAAGCTAAACACCAAAAAGTGTATAGTCACCCCCTTTGGCAAAAACAAAGTGCCCACAAATTACCACATAGGTGGTAATCCATTAAGTACAGAAGAAGTAATTAGGGACCTAGGGACCCAAGTTGATAGCAATCTCTCATCTGACAACCACGTGGCCAAAGTGGTTAGAAAAACATTTTATATAGCCCACCTAATCATGAAGAGATTCACATCTAGATCAGGGGAGGTCATCATGCCTCTTTACTCATCCCTCATCAGGCCCATAATTGAGTACAATGCCCCTTTTGGGATGTACCTTACCAGACACCTGCAGCAACTGGAAAGACCCCAAAAGTACCTCACCAAGAGGATCAAAGGGCTCAAACAGATGCCATATGCTGCCCGGTTAAAGAAAATCCAGCTCTACTCAGTGGCATACCGCCTGCTCAGAGGCGATCTGTGCCTGACGTATAAAGCCATGTCCAACCCGGAATTAATGGACATGCTGCACCTCAGAAAATCCAAATCCCATCGAGCTACGCACTCGAGAGACTTGAACCTCAGCACTGAAATAAATAGGACATGCTGGAGGGACAGATTCATAACCCAGAGGCTCCCTTCACTCTGGAATAAAATCCCAGTCCAGGTTAGGCAGAGTCCCTCATTGACTCTCTTCAAGAGGAATCCTGATGAGTGGATGGGAAGGTTGTAGGTTTACTCCGGGTATCACTTCTGTGTCACTGTTAGACAGAGGCACAGTATACTAACCTCGAAAAAGGGCATAGCAAAATTAATTTAAAATGGGTGGCGAAAGCCAAACACACTCTGGCTAGACTTATAAATGCCCTAGGGCAGATAGCCTAGTATGAACCTATGAACCTATGAAATATTCACAACTGTGAGGAATATAGATGTATCAAACTCTTATTACACAGCATGAAAGTTCTGAAGAGGGTAACTGATAAATGAATATACAGAGGAGTAGTACAAAGTAAGATGAGAGATAAGCAGTTTGGATTCAGATTACATTACAGCACAACTGGCATGATGTTTGCAGTGAGATAGACACTTGAGAAGAAGATACAGGTGAGGAAAGAGTGCAGCTTGGCATTCCTAGACTTGGATAAGACACATGACAAGTTCCCAAGAAAGTTGACTTGGACAGTCTTGAGGTAGTTCGAAGTCCCAAAAACATTGGTAGAATTAGTGCAGGCTAAGTACAAGGGACCCAATGACCCAAGTACAAATGATGTTCAGCTTTACATAGGGGCTCCCAGTGGAAGCAGGTGGGCATCAGGGTTCAGCACTGAGCTCACTGCTGTTCATACTGGTGATGGACTACATTAGCAAACTGGTAGGAGAGGCCAAATTATCAAAGTTACTGTATACAGATGATGTGGCATTACAAGCAGACTCTAAACAAGAACTTCAGTATGGGATAGGGGAATGGAATGCAAAACTGAAGGCACATGGGATGAAAATGAATACAGATAAGACAGTTGTAATGGCAGCAAATGGGTGAAATCAGAAGCTAAGAACTAAGATAGTAGGGAAAATAGTGGAACAAGCTAACAGCTTCAAATATGTGATTGAGGAGAAGGGAGGTCTGCTTTGAGAAGGTCAAAGCTAGAATCAGAGGGCCTGCAGACATCTAACAGAGTGTCAGAGGTAGTGTATGACAGAAGAATGTCAAAGACACTGAAAAATATGGTGCACAAAACAGTGGTGCAACTGTACTACTGCATGGTACAGAAACTTGAGCAGTAAAGGTAGAACAGTTGAGGAAGCTAGAGGTGAAGGAGATAAAGTGCCTGATATGAGTGGTACTATACACACTGTGAGACAGATGAAGAAACAAGGCCAGAGCAGAAGCCAATGTAGCTCCAATTGCAGAAAAGGTCCAAGAGAACATATTATAGTGGTTAACAAGTGCAGAAAAGCAGAAGACTATCTGGCGAAGATGATTTGAAACCGATAAGAAAGCATGAGGGAAAAAAAGGCATTCAGCAGAGAGGTGGGTGGAGTTTGAGAGACAATACTTGTGACAGACAGGAATGAGTGTCAAAGCAGGTGGGAAAGTAGCACTGAATAGAGAGAGATGGGGACAGTTAATACAAAACCCCAACCTCATGCAGAAAATTGGAAGACAGCGGTTGATTATGATGAAACTCAAGAATCACAGAAGCCACATTTCCCAGAATCCAAGAAATTTCCTGTGAGATACCTAGCTTTGATTGGAAAAACTTTTGAAATGTCTCTATCTTGCACGGAGAAAGAATGTCTCTTTGCAGGGCAAAATCTAACAGATATGCCAGGAAAACTATTCCGCGAGAATAAATGAGAGATTTAAGTTCACTAGAAAGCCCAGACTGAGCAGAAAATTCTGAACAGTAGATAAGGACTCTTGACAACTGGAAAAAGTCTGCAAATGCAAATCAATTGTCCAAATATGGAAATATATGAATGCCTTGCAGTATGCCATAAGAATTTATTAATGCCAGACACTCTGTAAATAGTCCTGGAGCAGTAGATGGTCTAAAGGGTAAGAAAAAGAACTGATAAAGTAAGCTATACACAGAAAATCTTGAGAAATGCCTTAAGTGTTTGCCAGTGGGAATGTGATGGTATGCATCTAAAGTATAGTTTGACTATGAAAGCTACTAAAGGGACAAGAGGTAAGCAGGGTTTCAAAGGATAACTTTTTGAACTTTGGGACCTTGACAAAAAGACTGAAAAACAAAAGGTGTAGCATAGATCTCAAAGTCTCTTCATTCTTTGACACCAGAAAAAATCTTTGATAAAATCCTTTACCGATCTACAGGCTGGCACTGGTTTAATCGCTCTCTGAGATAACATTTGTTCCAGAACTGGAGGAAAAATGGATATTTGGATTACTCGATAAATAGATTTCCCATGGAAAGGAGGAATAGACTCCCATCGCCAAGTGCAATGCTGTTGAATGACTTTCAGATCCCATTTGTTCGAAAAAATCTGGTACCACAAAGGAAGGTATACACTCGGAGAAAGGGAAAAAGTTTCCAGGGTGGTAGCCTGAAGATGCAAACAGCCATTCTGATTTTTGGACCATCCTTGACTTTGAGACACTTTCTTTTTCTTTCGGAAGCTCTCTTTCAGGAATTTCCTTACGGAAGTTCTCTTTCAGGAATTCCCTTACCACTGTTTTTTTTAACTGTTTGTTGGCACCTTGCTTCTTAAACTGCTTTTTGAAAAAGGGAGCTGAGGTGGAGGGATAATTTATCTGCCTTAAAAAAGAAAGGAAGGACGTTTTGGGCCCCCCTTGAATCAATTTGTCCCTCTCATCAAACCTCTTGAGCAACTCAATTACAAAAGGGCTACACAGAACTTCCTTGTCTACAGGAGAATTTAAAATTCCAGTTTTAACACCTTCATTAAGATTCTGAGAACACAAACAAGCACATTTTCACATGACTTGACCCAGTATTAGCCTTGTAGATATGACCAGTGAAATTTAGAATACTTTAAGACATGTTAAATTACATGAGAAGCAGATACTGGAGAGGCAGTCAAGGAACTATTCACCTCAGAAGGATGGTTAACGGTTAACTTTTCCATGTTCTCAAAAGACAGAAGTAAAAACTAACACATGAGCCTGGCAGTTTAAAATTCTGAATGTTGAAGTGGCAGAAGAATAAACTTATTTCCCAATGCACTCCAACATTTTTTCCAGTCTTATCAGAGAAACTGGATTGGCATTAGCCATTTGTCTAGCAGAAACAGTCTGGAGAGGAAAATCAATACTGGGTCTATTTCTGGGGTAGAAAGAAAATATTTCTGAGTATGAGGAACCTTGTATAACCTATCAGGCCTCCTAGAAGCAGGTAAACTACAAGCTGTCAGGAAAACATTTTCTAAGGCAAATAAAGCAGAAGGGACAGCTGCAGGTCATAAAATATCCAACTGTAACTAATAACAATATATTTGTTGGGCAACGGGAATTTCATTTTGATACTACTGAAAAAGCTCTGCCATTTTAAAGTTGCAGAAAAGGAAAGGTCTTCCTAAGGGAAATCAGAAGCATCACTATCTTCAGAAACAGGATCTTTAATTCTGCAGCACAATATTCACCCCCACAGTTCTTGCTCTTCTGACTGGAAATCTTGAGTCATAAAGAGAAGGCAGAAAGGAATGCCATAACAACTCATAGCACTGTCCACCTAAACAGAAATAGGATAAGCCAATTTTTTTTTTTTTTTTGTTTTCTTTTTCTGGGAACTACCCAGAAAAAGACGGAACAAAAGCATGCCCACTGTCTCGGGGCTAAGGTTTCCTTTTCCAGTCTAGGCAGTAGGCCTTCACCTACCCTTTCTCTCGAGGCCGATGAGTGCTTCTCACTTTCACACAGAGGGCAGCCTTACAGTTGCAAATTATGCCTCCACCCTCTGGTCTGCAGTGGCTATAGGTTCGACAACATTGGGACTGGGGAAAAAGGATGAGCAGTCTGAGGAACCAAATTGAGCCACAGCAGTGTCACCCTTTGGCTGCTGAGACAAAATCAGAGCTGGCCTGACACCCACATACTCCCTAACAACTTCTTGCAGATGAGGAAGGAAGAACCAAAGAGACTGCTAACTGTTCCTTAAGTCCAGCTATGAAGGAAGCCTCAGACATACGTAACAGAGACTGGAAGAGTTGTAACAATGTCAGTCAAAAAGATGGTTTTGAGGTTTAAAAAAAACATACATAGTTCCCAAAAGCACCAATTCCAGCTTGTATAATCATACTATAAAAGTATACAAGCAAAAGTCCAAATAATAGATTTTACACAAAAAGTTATTACAAATATTCACTGAAGTAAAAACTTTCCAGACATCAGTGACAGTCTGCATAAAATAAGTTTCTAACCCAAATAATAAATTCACAGGAAAAAAAAAAAAAAGATTTCTTTAGGAAAAAATATAGTTGTTTTCCCCCAGCAGGGGACTTGTCTGCCTGGCCTTGAAGGATCGATAGTCGACTGTCAGATCCATGAAGCCAACAACGGGACTGCACTTTGGTGGCAAGACAGTTCTGAAGCTTTTGATGCTCTATGCAGCTCTGCTCGAGTACCCAACATTTAAATACATGGAAGACCCCCCCAAGCTTTAAAAAGTTGACCAGGTTGAGCATATCTTTCCTGAACATGAACCTAAACAGGTTAGACTACTCCACCAGTGATCTAATGCTTAACATCACAGGTTTTGCCAGCAGTATACTATACACGCCATACTATACAGTTTTTAAAAATTCATGAATGTTATCCCTAGAGGATTAAAGATGCTTAATATGCCTAGTTTTTAAAAATTGTTAATGAAGAGTAGGGATTCGCCTATTTGGCTACTACCTGCCTATTAACACTACAGCTTCCCACAGCTCTCACCAGAAGCAAAACAGTAGCACTAATCCCAAGATGAGAAGTAGGCCACAGGCTCTTTGATGATCAGCCATGTCATCACAGATGATGCAGGGGTCTGCAGGCTTGCTATAGCCTTTTTCTTGTAGATGCCTTCAATAGCAGTCAGACCAATCCGAAAGGTCACAAGCATACACACATGTGCAAAACACACACACAAACATGCAACCCAATCAGAAATAACCCCCTACTCCCCATCTCACCAGATGAGAAACAATAGTACTAATCCTCATCTGGCTCCTAGGAAGCATTTATCAAGCTTAACAGTGTCCCTCTTTTCACCAGCACTAAAACAGAAGAAGTAATCCCAAACCGACTACTAAGGAGTGGAATACAGGCTCTTGAGTGATTGGTAGTCTTACCTCAGATGTTGCAGATTTTAAAAGTCAGATGGAAAAATATGTTAATATCCTAAAGAAATACACAATGCACTAAGCAGTTAAGACTGCTAAAGCATGATTTAGCCTCCTTCATATCTTTCTAAGAGCATGGATGGATAGATTGTGGGCACTCCGTATGTTTTTGCCATTTCAGGACTGGTTGGCCACTACACTTGTAAAGGAGGACGGCTACATTTTGCAAACAGTACACTTCCAAAAACACTCCTCACAAAACCGTGCCAAACACAACAGTTCAGTATGGCAGCATTTTACATGTCTATAAAATCAAAATGCTGAAACCAAATATGTCAGCTATGTTGAAATAATTTCTTTAAGGTAATCCAAGTGGAACATTGCCCCTTGTACCACTTACTAATTATTCCTATTTCAGAGCCGATGAAGAGAGGTTAAAAAATGTCCCTACAAACTTTCTCTTAGAATTATGTCCCTACAAACTTTCTCTTGGAATTTATTTGTTTTCCAGGGTAAAGCAGTGATCTCCCTACAACTTTTACATTCAGCCCAGGAGAAGTGACTGGTTAACTGACTTGCTCAGTCATACAGGCGATGGAGGCTGAGGGAATTAAACCTTGCATCTCTGGACCGCAGGAAACAGTTCATTAACAGCTGCTTAATCTTCTAAGCCAACTGCCAGGCAGAATTTCAGAATTAAGAAACTCAAAGTACTGTGTTCCCCACAGAATCAAGTGCAATTAAGAACACACAAAAATGGGGGAAAAAACATGGCTAAAACTGCTTACATATTACATGAAGACAATCTACATGAAATCATAAATAATATACAGAGGACTGATCCTGAAAAGATGAGACTACAGTACTACTACACTGAACACCTAAAGTTTCAAGAGGTAATAAATTCAGTCCAGGCTGTCACAAAAGAAAGTCTGCACTGCAAAAGACACTCATACAAGACATGACATCCCAAATTCTGCAGTAAATTCACTGAAGTTGTTTACTCTAGGAGCTTGTCGAATATCATAGAGGTCCCTGACTAAAGGGTGATATACAGACTGTAGGTTTAGCAACAGAAACCAGCCTAGAAAATGACAAGGAGCATAAAGAGAATAAGTCCAATTCAACAAGGGAGGCAACAGAATATACCACATATAGCAGTAATGTGAATTTGGGGCCCTTGCTGATGCAAAGAATGGTGGAAGACTGAGAATTACTGCCAACATGCAAATGTATAAAACTAATCTGGCCAATAGTATGCCAACACATGACAGACAGGGATGGAGCTCAAAATGCCACTCCAACAACCTAGCTTCAGTTATCAAGCCCAGAGGTTAAAAATAGCTGTTCTGAGGGTATAGCACAAAGCATCTAATGCTGGCTCACACATTTAGGCTACATTGCTCAAATGCATCCTGATGGAGACCAGGAAAGCAATCAAGCAGTTGACAGGACTGTAAGGCAGACAATCAGCCTCCCAAGCACTGTAGTATGTGGGAGTGTAGGGATTACCTGGTGGTACTGCAGACCCTGCTATGGAAGTGTGGTCAATAGCCACTTGCTTGGTACAAGCAATTTAGGAGGCTCTGCTCATAAGATGCCCTCCCTGGAGGTGTCACTGTTCCAAGGGATAAACCAAACTTGTAGGTTGAGAGAAGGTTTGAAGACCCAACTGACAGTCACAGCACCCAGAAAAAATGCTAATAAAATGATACTGTCTGCCATCAAAGAATACTACTTGCACACAAGTCAACAGCCTCCACTAAAGGGGTCTAATTCTATTATTACCTCTGACTTTGTTACTTAGAGCAGGGAGGTGTGGCAGGCAAAACCTCCAACAAACAAAATATCCAAGCAATTCATGCATTTTTATTTGTGAACAGCTAATTACAAGCTGGTGACGTCAAATACAGATGCAACCATGATGCACCACTGTCACTATGCATAGCTCACTCCACAGGGGAACAGCACAAGAGCAGTTTAAAGCACCACCTACATATCAGTGCTGATGGGAATACAGTAAATATAGCACAGAACACTTTCATAATGGAAATTTAAAACAGATATTCACCCATGCATTTTACTTAGGTTCACATTTCAGCCTGCATTTCACTCTACCAAGCTGCTGTACTTGATAGCACTGATACATCTTTTAGTTCTTGCTCACTCTCCTCCTTCCTACTCTCTGAACCTACCACAACAAGTAGAGGGTGTAGCAAGTTGGAAAGTGAATAAAAAGTTGGAAAGTGAATAAAACTTTACCAGAAGGAAGCATTTAGGGACCAAATCTGAGAAGGAGTCAGGGGAACCAAGATTCCTTATGAAAGACAAAGCTCTCCAGAAGTCAGACTGTGGGCAACCGTGCCAGGTGGAATAACCAGCAGGATGATCAAAAGGTGAAGATAATCAAAATCAGGGTTAAAAAAACATGTCAGTGTACAACAGAAAGCAAACCAAAGGTATGCATTATCAGATATTCAGATGATTACGATGTTTTGCAATCGCCTTTCATCTCTAGCTCAGTTCTCTAGTGACCTGCAGCAAACTGGCATAAGCTAAGTGTTTGTGTGTAGTTACTAAGTTACCGCAGCAAGTCATCAAGGAATACAAGAGAAAGTCATCACCTCCTTAAGGAAAACACTTAAGTTGAGAATCAATACCTATCAGTCTTAGTGTTTGTTGTCATCTTTAAAATTATGTCTTTCCTTTAATTGATAGCTGATTTCATACATATGCATAGTGTATTCCCGTGATACCAGTTAATCAAGTCGAATAAGCCATGTACACTAAAATACCTGATGATGAATGCTAGGTCAGAAACCTGTTTAGCACTCCACTCACCATTTTCACATGAGCAGTACAATAAGGCAAAGCATTCTCTATGACAATTGCTTAAAAAGCAGAGGGCACTGAATTCATTTCTACATGTGAATCAATCTAGTAAACAGCATCACAGAACTGCATCTGAACTGTAAAAGGCTAGTAAATCTGTGCGAATTTCAAACATGCATGCACACATTTTTCTCCAGGGGATGCCACTTCCAATAATGAAGCTAGCTAGCTATTTAATTTAAATATATAATGACATGAGTCTTAACAGTGAGAACTGTGCAATAACAGATCAAGTATAACACCTACTTTCCTTTTTTTTACATTTTTCCTGTACTCTGCACTAATTAGAAGCTTTAGCATCAGGGGGTCAAAACCATGGAAAACTCAATAAGTTAAACAGTTCCAAGCATAAAGATTAAGAACCAGTTAAAAGACAAAAAAAAGCGTGAAAAAAATTCAAGTAGCAGTTACTACAGCACAGCCACCTTTTCTGGACTGTTTACCCTGTGCTGGGCTATAATACAATGACTCTTACAACATAACCAAACTACTGGTTAGCTTCTTATCACAAGTTTGTTGGAAGGTGTTAAGAACTTGTCCTACGTGCCCCTCCCACTAAAGGTTTTTGACTCATGGGAAGCTGTGAGCTCTCTGGGTGAGGAGCCTTCGCTCAACTGGATCATATAGAAATAGATTCTGAAAGAAGATGAAGACTGTGTTGCCAACCTAGCCCATCTATTTTGTCTTTTAGTGAACAAAAAACAAATCTACTTGACCAAAATCTTTTTTTTTTTTTACACACTACTCACAAGGACTGCTTGTCTACCACAAACATTCTTAAATTCCATTACTTTTAACCCTACCATTAGACAAGATTAAGGAATGCTGTTTCAACTATTTACCACTCTTTCTGTGGAAAGATCTTGTGTGTATTCCCCCATAAACTGACCACTTTATAACTTTGAACCATGTCTCCACGTTTTTTTTTTTTGTTTGTTTTTTTAAGAAATGATGACCACTAGGAATCTATGTATTCTCCCATGATTCTTGAAGAAAAAATGTGGCACAAACTATCCTCATGTTCCCTAGCTGGATACTATTCACTGATTTAAACTTATGATGGACTTTCTTTTAGGTAACATTTGTATGCATTTTACATATACATATTAATCACTTCATAAATTTAATTTAAAATAATTTAAAGTATTTATTCACTTAGCCTAGTACCAACCTATACAAGTCTAGCCATAAAAATTCGGTGGCTATTTCTTCCCAAAATATTTACTTCCCTGGAACCCTGTCTAGCAGGTTGACTGATGTGATCCCTGGGGTACAATTCCTAGCTCCTATCCAGTCTTCAAGGTTCCTTTTGGAGAGGGCCAAGGAGGTGCTCTGCTTGACATGTATGGGCAGTCTATTCCAGAGTATGGGGAGTCTGGGCCAGGAACATATCCCTCCAGCATGTTTTGTTCAGTTCATTGTGATGACAAGGTTTATGTCCCTGGAGCATGTGGCTCTGACGGATTTGGATTTCTTTAAGTGTAGCATGTCCAACAGCTCTGGGTTTGACATGGCCTTGTATGTTAAGCAGAGATTGCCTCTGAGTAGATGATATGCGACAGAGTATAGCTGGAGTTTTTTTTAGTCGGTCAGCATAGGGCATCTGCTTTAGGTCTGTGATTCTTTTAGTGAGGTGTTTCTGCGGCCTTTCCAGTTGTTGCAGATGTCTTGTGAGGTACATACCAAACGGGGCGTTGTACTCTATGATAGGTCTAATGAGGGATGAGTACAGTGAGACAATGACCGCCTTTTTTTCTGGATGAAAAGCCCTTAGTGATGAGGTGTGCCACATAGGATTTCCTGACTGTTGTGGGGATGTGGTTATCGAAGGTGAGACCGCTGTCCACCTGTGTTCCTAAGTCTCTTATCACACTTTTGGTGTTTAGTGTACTGCCACCTATGTGGTAATTCATGGGTACATGGTTTTTCCCAAAGGGGATAACTATACACTTCTTGGCATTGAGCTTGAGCCCATGGCTCTGGCACCAAGCATCTGTTTCTGTAAGGCCCTTTTTAATATCCACATCATTTGGGGATTCAATAATGGCTCCCAAGTTTGCAGTCATCTGCGAACTTTGTTTGCCAGAGTCCCTTAGTGTTGGCATGTACTTCAGAGAAGTAGATGTCAAACAAGAGCGATCTCTGCACTAAACCCTGAGGTACTCCACTTGTCATTTGTCTAGAGCTGGATTTGGAGTCGGCTACTTTTACAGTGTGGGTTCTGTCAGTAAGCCAGTTGGCAACCCATCGAGTGACGTAGGGATTTATGCCCAGCTTAGTAAATTAATCTATGATTCCAGAGTGGGGGATGGTGTTGAAGACCTTGGCAAGGTCCAGATAGGCTGTGTGGACCGCCTTACTCTCGTCCACAGCTCTGGAGACTGTTTCGAAGAAGTCAATCAGGTTCAGGAGACACGATCGTCCCTTCATGAACCCAAACTGGGTGGGGTCCAGTGTTTGAAGGTTGCCAATGTCTGTTTATAAATTCCATGATAATACGTTCCATGGCCTTGCAGATCAGGCTAGTCAGACTGATGGGATGGTAGTTCCCAGGATCCAAAGTGGATCCCCCCCTTGTGGAGTGGGATAACTGTAGCTATGCGCCACTCAGTGGGCACAAAGCCTGAGGTGAGGCTATGATTAAGCTTACTTATGTATTTCTTGACCGGGTAAGCACAGTTGTCCAAGGACCCTTTTTAGGCAAGAACGTGGCAAAAAGGGACACAGTGTTTATGAAAATTATGATGCAATCAGTGCCATCCAAAACAATGTTACAGTGAAGAGGAATACATATCAGAGTAGTATTTCATGAGTTCATAGGTAAGTACTAGGCTAGCTGCCCTTGCAGGCCATTTAAAGTCTAGCCAATTTCCCTTTTTGTGCTTGATATAATTGTTCCCATTTGGTTAAGGACTGGCCTAAGCCATCCCATGGTCGATAATTATATATTACCTCTAATGGGAATAAATGTGATCATACCATAGATAATTTGAGGGAAGCCTCCATGCATGGAATAAAGCATTTAGGAGTTACCACTGTCCATTAGTAGTACAGGGTTGCAGTCCTAGGGTAAACTTTGTTTCCCATCCACAGATCTAAATGGTGCTTGAATATGGACAAGGATGCACTTTGTTTTATGTGGATAGGGAGTCTATCCCACAGTAGTAGTATCCTCTGCAAGATACACCTCTCCCTCCAAACTGTTCTGTAGATGTGTCAGAAGCCGTTTAGATCTCTAGATGGGATGCCATTTGGCTTGCTGATTTATGGTGAAGTAAACATACCAGGATTGTCAGTAGTCAAAATTAAAGAAATAAATAATATTGAATGTATAGGTTCACATGTACTTACTAGGCTATCAATCTGTGAGGATCTTAAGAAGCCTAGCCTTGCATTTACATGATAAATATTATCCCATTACATTTTGCAATAAAAATATCGAAAGACATGCCATGCATGCTGTACCAAGATTTATTCCACTACTAAAATATTGTTATTCTGTAACTTATTTATGTAATGCCACGCGTTCAGGCCGTATCTGAAAAAAATATAAATATTCTGGACTAATCTAGCCACCCATACCCCCCCCCTTGCAACTTTAAATAGACTTAATTGCTGTCTCTTTTATTCTCTATGCCTGACACGCTGGCAGCTTTCCATAGCCCAGAATCCCCTCCACAGACTCCCTGTGATACATGGCTGGCTAAGTCCCTCATGTCAGTGGAAGCCTATCCCAGTTATAGAAAGTCTTAGGGGAGACTTGTTCAAGCATTTAGTGATAAGTAAGAAGAACCAAGGATGACCTGAAACAAGGATTGCCTGAAACCAACCAAGAATCACCAACACAAATAACCCAAGCCAACCAACACAACCACATAAACTATATATAAAATAAGGAGAATGGTTGGTGGGTAAATGCCGACACAGAGAATTTTAGGTTCCAGAAAAAAAACTGAGAGACTGATGGCTTGATTTAGGGCAAATTCAGAAACAACTTTTAGACTGAAAAAAGGAATAGTGCGTAAAACAACCCTATCTTTGTGGAAATCAGATAAGGTTGGCCCACCATGTGAGCTTGCTGCTCAGGAGACTCCATTTGCAGATGTCAGAGCAATAAGCAAAACGGCTTTCCAAGTGATGAACTTTAAATCAGCATGAAAGACAGTTTCAAAAGGAGACCAGGTCAATTTTTCAAGAATAAAGTTGAGATCCCAAGGAGGAGGAGAAGGAATTTGCTTTTGAGGGGGTATCAAGTGGAACAATCTTTTCATAAACTGTTTGATAACAAAAAGACAGAAAAGAGGGGAATCCACAGGCAGACAAGGTGAGATGGCCACAAGATGTACCTTGACAAATGCACAAGATGCCATGGATCTAGTTGAATGTGCTTTATGAGGTTTTGGTAGGGAGAAACTTTGCTGGGAATATAAAAAAGAAATGCAATCTATTTGACCAGTTAACTTTAGAAATTGGTGTTCCCAGTCTATTTTGTGAGAAAGAAACAAACAACTGATCTGTTTTTTTCTGAAATCCTTTGTCTTGTATAAATAGAAATGTAGTTGTCTATGTAAATCTAAAAGATGTAGCATGTATTCTCCTTTACTTGAAAAATTTTGGAAGAAGACAGGCAAATGAAGTGTCTGACTGTTATTCAATTCAGAGGCTACCTTTGGCAAGAAGCATGGATTGGTCTGCAAGGCAACTCTATATCTTTGTGAAAAACAGTGTAAGAGGATTTAGATGATAGAACCTGGAGTTTGGAAATTTTCCTTGCAGATGTAATAGCTACTAAAAAAGCTGTTTTCCAAGACAAACTTTAAATCTGTTTTGGCTGAAGGTTCAAAATTTTGTTCCATCAACCCCTGACGTATGATTGTCGATGTCGAATTCCAAGAAAGTGACAGACCTTTCACTGAAGGCCTGCATAAAAAGGTGCTCTTTATGAAAGCCTTGCACAACTTGGAAGAAGCCAAACAGGAAGCTTTGTCTCCTGAATGAAAATATGATATGGCTGCTAATTGTACTTTGATTGTGGAAAGACTTGCACCTTTCTGAAAAAAAGGAAGTTAAAAACTCCATTACCAGAGAAACAGGAGCAGTAATAGGACGAGAATGGTCTCACATAGACCAACGACTGGTGTATTAGTCACAGTCTCTAACTGAATGCAAAGAAATGCATCATTATTCCCTTTGGCACAAACAATGTCCCTTTACACTATCAAATCAATAACAATACCCTAAGTACCCATTAAGTGGTAAGGGACCTGAGATCACAGTTTGACCACAACCTTAACTTTGACTACCACCACATGTCTACTACTGTAAGGAAAGCTTTCCACTTAGTTCACTTGATTAGTAAAGGCATCGCCTTGAAAGCAAAAGAAGTTATCAGCCCCCTATACTTGGCACTTATCCGGCCCATAATTGAATAACATCCCATTTGGTATGTACTGTACTAAACACCTACAGCAATTAGAGAGACCTCAGAGGTTTTTAACAAAGAAGATCAAGCGCCTTTAGCATGTGCCTTATACGGACTATAAATCTCTGTCACTATACTCCATATTGTATAGACTTTTTAGGGAAGACTTATGCCTGGCCTACAGAGCAACTCAAAACTCAAACCTAATGAACTTACTGCATATCTGTAAAACAAATAGGTCTAGGGCATGGGGAATGGGTAATTCCAGAGACTTAAATATGGACTGCGACTTAAATAGGACATGCTGGAGGGACAAATTTATCTCCCAGCGATTGCCACTTCTTTAGAAGAGGCTATCAATTCATGCGAAACAGAGCACCACTGTTCAAGAGGAAAATGGAGAAGAGAATGGGGCACCGTAAATTCTTACCAGGGATAGTGCCTGCAACCCTCCTGGACATGGGGAGTCCTCACTAAATGCAATCTTAGGTACTGACTATTACCTCTACAGTATTACACTGGGTTGAAACGGCTAGGCTTAAAATGACCTCTGGGTCGATAGCCAAGTAATATTCTATGATGCTATGAATTTCATTTTTAAGGGCCCATATTGATAATCTTTTCCATTTACTCCCATAAATCTTCCTAGTAGAAGCTTTCTGGGAAAATAAAAGCATATGACAAACCAGGGAAGAAAGCCTGGGCTGTCTAACTATTAATGGAACTGGAGAAACCATGTAGTAGGTTTCAGGCCTGGAATATTGGTATGCTCCATCCTCGAGGGATACGAAAGAAGGTCTGGCCTGGGGGTCCAGTATCCATGGAGGATAAAGAAGATGAGACCAAAGCAAGAGGAACCACATCTGGTGAGGCCAAAAGGGGGCAATGAGGATAACTGAGCTCTTCAACCGACTGGCATTCTGTAAGAATTTTGAAATCAGAGGTACTGGGGGATTGGCATAAAGGAGAATGGAGGACCAAACTTGGCCTAGAGCATCTCTTGGTGATTCCCCCTGAGGGGGGAATCAGGACAAAATACCTGCTGCACTTGTTGTGGGGAGATGCGCAAAGATCACAGTAAGGTTGGCCCCAATGATGAAAAAACTTCACCACCACTGATGGATTGAGAGACCACTCGTGAGGTAACAGAATGGACCTGCTGAGTTTGTTGGCTAGTACACTGGATTTCCCCACAATGTACGTTACCACTAGAAAATGGTTGGAGGAGATTGCCCAATGCCACGCACACACCTTTTCAAAAGAAGGGATGAGATCAGGTTTCCCCTTGTCTGTTGATGTACCAGACTAAAGACATGTTGTTGGTTTGAATCGCAACAGTCCTCAAAGGGAGAACATCTTGAAATGCATGCAATGCTAATAGGACTGCTCTCATCTTTAGGGCGTTGTTATGTGACTCTATTTCTTACGGGAACCACATGCCTTGGACTGTCCTTCCCAAAAACTGCTCCCCCCACCTTGATTGGGAGGCATCCGTATTCATTATGACCACTGAAAAAATAGAACGAAGGGGCAACTAAGGTAAATTTCATCCAACTGGATCCGCCAACAAAGATGGTTTCTACATACCCAAGTGAGTTTGACTGGGAAGGATAGAGGATGCTGCAGAACAGACCACTGAACAGCTAGAGTCCACTGGATTAGAAGCATATAGAAACGTGCTAAGGAAATTAAGACTATAGCTGCTGCCATCGAACCTAGAGCCTGAAGTATGTTTGGCTGGGGGAGCAGAGTGAACAAGGATTTGCTGAACCTGGAACTTGACTGTATTTATACAATGAGCAGACAGAGAAGCAATCTGCTTTATTGTGTTTAACTGGGCACCAATGAACTCCAGGCTCTGTACCAGTTGTAGTTTGGATATGGAGACGTTGACTGTAATGCCTAGTGTTAGACAAAAGATGGAGAAAACAGTTCCTGGCCTGTTCTAGGAGATCCCTGGTTGGGGCAGTGAGCAGACAGTCTAAATGCGGAAACACTTGGAATCCAAGCAGTTTCAGGTGAGCTTATACTATGGTCATACACTTGGTAAACACCCTGGGGGCTGTGGTGAGGCTAAAGGGCAGGGCCCTGAACTGATAGTGGCTGGCTCCTGAGCAAATGTGCAGGTATCTTTGGGGCCATCTGTTCATTTGTTCATCCCATGATAGTATGCATCCTGAAGATCAACTAAGTACATTCAATTGTTCTTGTGTAAAAAAAAAAGGGGGGGGAGACTGAACCATGACCATTCGGAACTTTGATTTGCTCACAAATTGGTTCAGGCTGGTTAGACAGAAAATTGGTCTCAGATCCCCGGTCTTCTTTGGCACTACAAAGAAGCTGGTGGGACCTGAACCTATGAACCTCCTGGATGACTCTTTTGTCCAGCAGTTTTGTAGGTGGGTGTACTGGGGACCTACAGGGAGACTGATATAGAGGCATCCAGACCCCAGGATGAGTGTGTTCCCTGTGTGCTCTTGAGGGAAACTACATTTGATGCAGAGAGGTCTGCATCTGGAAATACTGAGTGTATCCATTTATATTCCAAGTGCATGTCCTTCTCCAGTGTCCATGGTGAGGATTCAGTCTCTTTGATTACCGACCCAGCATGGGGATGACACACATTGGTAGCAGTGGTGGGTATCAGATGCTGAATTTTCTTTCTTCTTAATCTGAACTACACTGGTGGACAAAATATCAGACAGAGTATTATGTCTGACAAGGGGTCTCTTACCCTGGATCTCTCCTACACCTAAAGGATTTGGTTCTGCCATACCTTAACCAGTTACTGGAACAGCTCTGAAGGAGGTGTCTGACCCCCATACCACAGAGGGCTGCGGGATCATACCAGTGGGTGACAAGGGGAAAAAGGTAACTGGTCTGTGGTCCAGCTTAAAGCAATAGATTCATAACCAGCAGACTGAGGCATGTTTTTTGATTTTTTTCCCCTTTTTAGATGCAACTGGGTTTGAGGGTAGTGAACAGTATCAGGATCCATCATGCCAGGGGGAAAAAACACCAGACAAGATAATAACATTATTAAATGCTAACTGAAGCAATAATAGAAAATATAAAGTATGTCTCCACACAGCAAACGGGAATAAACCACATAAAATATAGCAAAGACAGTGTAAAATGTGCTAAGCATTGTACAACCTGCACAGTGTAGCAAAAAGTAGCATACAAACACAGTCAGTACCATGTAAAATACGCCTATCCAAATAATGCCAAAATATGAAATATATGGTCTGAAATCAAAAGGAAGCCTTTTAAAACACAATAAATAAGCATTTATGTCTTCCCTTGTCAGAAATGAAAAAATCTACACAGAAAATACAAAGTAATTTTTGGTAAAGTAGGGAGTTAACAGTAAAAACAGCTATAGCAGTGTTAAATAGAAGTAAATATCATATAAAAGAAGAAAAAAAAAGTTTAAAAAAATGCAACATGTTCCTGTCTTACAGCAAATGCACAGAAACAAGAGGCCATGCACAAGACAATCTCTAACATTCAGATGACACCAGAGAACTTCAGTTTCACAGTACAAGTTATAAAACACTTTGGAATTTCATAAATGAAATGTACAATAATAATAATACTAAGAGGAAAGTTGTAATCTACCAATGTAGGCTGTCTGGGAGATTCGATGCAGAGTCCTACAGCTGGCACTAACAACTGACTTTATGTAACAGGGATTAGCTAGCCCCCTATATCAAGTCAGGGGAAGGGATTCTGAGCTCTTGAAAGCTGCCAGTGTGGGTTTTGCAGGCACAGAACTCATATGCCACTGAGACAGTGTAAATGATTAAGATATTCAGCAGAACTTTACCTTCAGCGGCAACACCTTAGAGATTGTTTGGGGGCACATCCAGAGACTAATGGGCAAATCACCGCTCAAGCATATACTGTCAAAAAAAGAGTTATGTACTTATCATAACTTGGCATTTGTGCTATCCAGTGTCATTATTCATCACAGATGGGTTCTGGATCTGACCTTGGATCAGAGACGGAAAGTTCTCAGACCGATCCAGAGCTCAAACTCCTCCCCTTCCCATAATCCCTTGCTACCTTCTAACCCTCAGAGATTGCTAAATTAGTTGAAACAGAAATAAATTGCAACAGAAGGCCAAACACTTCTCAACAAATACACACCATTTCAGCCTAATCAGAACCCCCAGAAGGAAGGGGGAAGGAGGGCGGGAACATGATGAATAACAGTGGATAGCACAGATGCCAAGTTATGGTAAGTACATAACTCTTCATTTGATGCTGTCAGTGTCATTATTCATCACAGATGGGTTAGAGGCCTGAGTGGCCTCAATGAAAAATATGCCAGAGCACGGAGGAACCAAAGGAAGCCCTGTTCCTAAACAACAAGTCCAATTTGTAGTGTGAAATGAAAGTGTGTGGATTAGACCAAGTCGCATCAGCACAAATCTCATCAAGGGAAAGTCTAGCCAAGAAGGCAGATGATGTAGCAACAGACCTAGGAGAGTGGGCCTTAAATGGTCTGGATAGTTCTAAATGCAGACTACCATAAATGAAGGAAATACAACTAGCAATCCACCTGGAAATAGCCACTTTGGAAACTGCCTGGGCTTTTCTGTTCTGAGAGAAGGCCACAAAGAGTTGGTCTGATTTTCTAAACTCCTCAGTCCTTTTTAGATAAAAATGCAATTGCTTGTGGACGTTTAAACAATGCAAGGTACATTCTCCTTTATTAGAGTAATTAAGGACGAAGACCGGTAGTTGAATAGACTGATTGAGATTAGCTTCCGAGGTCACTTTAGGGAGAAAGGAAGGATTTTGTTCTAAGAGACACCCTGTCCTTATGAAGGATCATGAACGGTGGCTTAATGCACAGAGAATGAAGTTCCAAAACCCTCTTGGTAGAAGTAACGGTCACTAAAAAGTCTGTCTTCTAGAAAAGGAATTTAATATCACATGAACCAGCTGGTTCAAAAGGTTTTTGCATTAGGGACTGCAGCACCAAAGTCAAATCCCATGGTGGGGATGGATCCTTAATAGGAGGTCTAAGAAAAACTCCTTTCAGAAAGGCTTTGCACAGTTTGGAAGAAAAGGTAGGCTCATTGTTGATATGAAAATTAGAGATGGCAGCCAACTGGAACTTAATGGTAGAAAAACTCGCCCCATCCTGAAAATGGGAAGATAAGAGCAGCAAAAATCAGGAATAGGGGCTGAAAAGGGATCCAGATTCCATTGTCTGGCCCAAATGGAAAACCTTTTCTATTTACTGGAATACACCTTTTTTGTAGGTGGCTTTTGAGAAGGCAAATTACGTTCCTCACTGGGGAAAGACGCGTGGACTGCGAAATGATTACCGGAACTAGAGAAACCATGTGGTTATACAAAGACTCCAAAGATTGGGAAGTGGAAGTCCCCAGGGATGGGAAATGACATCCGGGATGGGGGTCTAGTATCCAAAGCAGGGTACTGCAGAAGCGACCAGAGGAAAGAGAACCATGCTCGATGAGGCTAGAAAGGGGCAATGAGGATGAGAGAGGTCTTCAGATGATGAGCTTTTTGTAAGACTTTGGGTATTGAGGGAATTGGAGGGTAAGCATAGAGGAGACCCGGAGGCCAATCGTGAACAAGAGCATCTCTGAGCGACTACCCTGATGGGGGGATCAGGGCAAAGTAATTGCTGTACTTGTGGTTGGCTAGGGAAGCAAAAAGGTTGCAGCATAGTTGACCCCAGTGTTTGAAGATTTACCTTGCCACTGTCAGATTTAAGGACCACTTGTGAGGACTCAAAGATGGACCTGCTGAGTTTGCCTGCCAGCACTTTAGAACACCTGGGTATATGAGTTGCAAGAAGAAAGTGCCTAGAAGACATCATCCATTCCCACACACTCATGGCCTCTCTGCACAGAGGATAAGACCGTGTTCCCTCTTCCTTGTAGATATGCCAGACATCTGCCATGATGTCCGTTTGAAATGCTATGGTCCCCAGAAGGGACATTCCTGAAAGGATTGCAACATTAGAAGGACTGCTCTCACCTCTAGAAAGTTTATGTGCAATTTGGTCTCTATAGGGGACCATGTGCCTTGAACTGTCCTGCCCTGAAAATGACCCCCCACCCCAACAAGGAGGAGTCCATGGTCAATGTGGCCTTGGGTGGGGGGGGGACAAAATGGCCTGCCTAGAAATATGTCCTGAGACTGAAGCCACCAAGCAAGGTAATTCTTGCACATCTAAGTCAACTTTATTTTCATACACATGAGCCAAGACAGAATGGACCAGTGGACTGCTAGGGTCCACTGGCAAACTCGCATATAACACCTGGCTAGCTGCACTAACTGAATGGCAGCTGCCATAGAGCTTAGTGTTTTGAGAATCAAATGAACAGGCTGGCATGCTAGATCCAGCAAGAGAGAGACCTGATCTCAAATCAGTTGGACACAGAGTGCTGCAGTCTCTGGCACTGTGTCCAGCAAGACTCAGATAAACTCCAGGTTTTGGCTCGGGACTAGACTTTGGTAGCTTTACTGTGATGCCTAGACGCTGGAAAAGACTAAAGATGTAGCTGGTCTCCCGTGTTAGTCGATGCCTTGTGGGAGCCATGAGAAGCCAATCATTCAGGTAGGGAAAAACATGGAAACCTTGCAGCTGGAGATGAGCTGCTACCACTGCCATACATTTGGCAAACACCCAGAGGGCTGTGTTGAGTCCACAGGCAGGGCTCTGAATTGATAATTATAGGCCCCTAACTGAAAGCGTGTCTCCTGGAAAGTCTGTCAATCTTTATATGATAGTATTCATCATTGAGATCCACTGAGCACATCCAGTCATCCTTGTGCAAGACAAGCAGAATGGACTGAACAGTGACCATCAAGAACTTGAACTTCTTAACAAACAGGTTTAGCTCGCAGAGGTCCAGAATTGGACATAGGTCCCCAGACATTTGTTGGCACCAAAATCAAGGGAGAATAGGTTCTGGACCCTCATTGTCCTGTTGAGACCTCTTGAATGGCTCCTTTTCAAAAGAGGTCTTGCACCTCAAGATGGGCCAAATCCTTTTGGCAGGGTGGCATGTCTGGGAGAAATTTCAGAATTGGAGGGGGCTGAGAGAGGAGAATGGATTAAACCCTGGAAATAATTTTTAGCACCCACTGATCAGAGATGAGACTTGACCAGGCTAGTGGGTGAAGGGAAAGATGACCCCCAACTGCCTCCAGGGCAGGACAGTCAGGCAGCACCTCAGGAGCGCTGGAAGAGCTTTTCTGAGAAGGGTTGTTGAGAGCCCTGGTTTTGAGGACCTCCTTTGCCCCTAGGGCAACGACTACCATTGAATCCCCTGCCTCAGCCTGTGGAAAAGGATTCCTGGTGAGTATCCTGAAAGACTGAGTCCTCTGGAACCAAAGCTTCTTACTTCCCCTCTGGGTCTTAGAAAAGGATCGCTGGGGAGTAGAACACTTTATCCCTACTGTGGAAATATTCTTGCCTTCCTGCTCACTACAGGATAAAGTTTCCTTAACAGACGGTCCAAACAAAGTAGAACCATCAAAGGAGGCATTAGTGAATGACACCTTAAAGGGTTCCGCAAACCCGTAAAGGTGAAGGTAGACATGCCGCCAAATAGCAATGTCAGTGCCTGACGCTTGACAGGTGGCCTCCACAGTATTGGAGATCAGCCTCATCAAAGCATTGGCTAAAGAAGTAAGAGTATTCAGCCTTGGAAAAACTAACTTGTGGCTTTCTGGAGGCAACAGCTCTGACAGGGAAGTGGTAAGCTCCGAAACCAAATCTCTCTGAAGCTGGATCAAGTGGGTCAAGTAATTAATTGCTCCCATACCAAAAGCAGCTGTGGCCACCACACAATTTCCAAAATGGTCAATTGCCTGAAATTTCCTGTTCAGAGATGGATCGAGGCGCTTTGCCCAGCTAACGCCTTCTTAGTAGCAATGGACACAACAAAGGCATCGACAGAGACTCCTTTGCTCCAAAAAGACCTATCCTTGGGAAGACTGTGGAACTTATCTATTTCTTGGGCACAGGTTCCACCATGTCTGGCTCCTTCTAAGCCCTGCTGGTGATAAGGTCCACAAGCTCATCAGTGTGTGTGTGTGTGTGTGTGTGTGTGTGTGTGTGTGTGTGTGTGTGTGTGTGTGTGTGTGTGTGTGTGCTCATCCTGACGGGCTTCAGGGAACTCTGACTCCTCTGAAGACAGGGATGGGGAAGACCATCTGCTTCTCTGTTTGAGAACTTCTAGGATGTCCCCGAAGGAAACCTCTTCAGGCAGAAGTCTGGGGGGCCCAAAAATTCATGTCCTTGGTGACGGACTCTCTGGGGGAGTCCAAGTGCCTCCTCTTACACGTTCTCTTCCAAGGGGGTTCTTCCATGGTGGGCTCAGGGGAGGACTCAGAAGAGATGGGTACCCCAAGTGGGGCAGTGCCCATTTCAAGGCACTTGCAGGAGGGCTGACCCTGGATGGATGAGGAGGCCTCAGCACCCAATCCCAAAAAACGATGGGGAGGACCTTGAGAAAGAAAGGAAACTGCCATACTGGAGAAGGTCCTCTCAACTGCCCGGAAGGTCAATGGACTGGACAAAGCCCCCCACCATCCCTGGTCGCCAGGGCCAGCTGGGAAGGGAGAAGGGGCCCCAACACAGCACCAAAGCCCCCAGACTATATCAGCCCTGAGCTCTTCAGTGCAGAAGCCTCAAGGAAAGGGAGCAGTCCAAAAACTCTGGACCCAAACCCACACCCAGGGAACTTGCACTGACTCCTTGGTGACAAGGCCCACCTTGGTCCTAGGGCTGCAGAACAGAGCCAGCCAGGGACACTGACAGTGTCGAGAAGGAGAGATACCAAACACCATCTGCCTCTCACTAGAAACCCCCTGGTCCTTACATTCCAAAATCTGTTGGACTGGAAAAGGAGAGTGGAGACCTGTGGATGGGGAGGGTCCCCTAGCCACATGGGCAGGTGACGGCAGCAAGCCCAACTCTATTTGGGTCTTGACGAAACTCATCATCATCCTATCCGTGTCCAAGGGAAGGAGACCTCTGGAGGATCTGTATGAAGCTGAAGAGTGGCCAGCTCTTGCTGAGGATCTGACCTTAGATCCCACAGTCCTTTGGCCCTGAGAAGACTGGCTCTAACAACTCGGATATGACCTCCTGGAGGATCAAGAGGGGGAACCCTCAATGACAATATGATCCCATAGAATTGTCGGATCTAACAACCTGGTAGGATTAGAAGGCTTGGAGGAAGTACCAGATGGATCCAAAACACTGCTTGGATATGTGGATGGTTTACTCTTACTCAGATCTGAAGACCTCCACTCTGCCAAGGCCTTGGATCCGAGAGTCTGATCCGAACCTCTCAGAATGGCGGAACTAAGATCCGAAGCTGAAGTGGCTGGGCTCAGGTCCAGGGACCTCAGATCTGAAAGCCTTGGCTTTTTTGGAAGAGAAGATGAAGACCCCCCCCCCCCCGAGGGTGGAGGAGGTCTCTTCTTAGGCTCCTGCGAGGGCTTGGAAGGGGGAGTACAAATGCAGAGGACCACCCTGAGCCAAGCCCTTCAGTAAAAGCTTGTTGTGGTGCTGTACAAGGGCCCTGTGGTTGAATTCAGCACAAACGTTGCATTCAAACTCCAGGTGCACCGGCCCTAAACAATACAGACACTCCTTGTGCAAGGTGGAACATGGCATTTTCTGACAGCATGATGAGCATTTTTTAAACCCTGAAGGCTTTTCAGCCATGCTAAGGGAAACAACACACACACACACACACACACACACACACACACACACACACACACACACACACACACACACACACACACAAACCAGTCGTAATACACTGTCACTAAAAATAAAGCAAGGATAGAGAGAGTTAGACAAGTTAAGGATAGAAAGGTATCTTAAAAAGAGCATAAAAGCAAGAAATAAGAACACTTACCTGAAAACTGCTAAGCTTGAGCCTGGACCACATCTGAAGCGTTTCAGCGGCAAATGAGATCTGAGGGTTAGAAGGTAGCAAGTGATTATGGAAAGAGGAGGAGATTCAGCTCTGGATGTGTCGGAGAACTTGCCGGCTCAGATCTGAGGTCAGATCCAAGACCCATCTGTGATGAATAATGACACGGAGAGCATCAGATCATGCACTGTGTGGGGATAAACAGGCCTATCACTTGTGAGGAAAGAGGAAAGACAATTCCAAAAAACCCTGGCTACATTCCTGGACTCCACATTATGCTAAGCATGCTGTGAAATTAAATAAGTCTATATAGAACAACAAAACTGAAGATGGGATCTTGAACTCAAGTGTCCACCTCACTGCAATAGCTCAAATGCAGATCATTTTGAAAGGCACCTGCTTCCTACAGCTCTCAACCTCTTAGCACAAGAATCATAGAAAAAATGTAAAAATAATGTGTGTGTATTTATAGTGGAGCACAAAATGACAAACTCAGAAAAAGATTTTAACGATTTCTCTTATACACTTAGAAATTGCAATCACATTTTAACATGCTTTTTCTGAAGGATATGAAACCTGAAACTCTTATGCCAGTCATAATCTAGTGAATGCAATCCACAATTTGCTAGTAAACGACAAATTTTACAAGGAACAGACTAATATATTAAGCAAAATCAAGGACATTATGTGAAATCAGAGACAGATGAGTGGCTGATTACTTATACAAAGTATTTTGGTCTCTCAACAGACTCTGCCCTAAAATTTGATCTCCATCTCAAATCTGCCATACTGAAAATGAATCAAAACCCAAGAAAACTGGTATAAAATATTCATAGCAGGCTTCACCCATCTAACTGCCACCACATTCCTCTTGATGCCCAGCCACCTTCAAACATTTGCTCATTTTCCACATAACTTTATCATACTAAAAAAATCTACATAGCAGGCTCATACCTCTCAGATGCTATGTTTAAAGCATAGTTCTATGATTTGTGCCAGAAAACGTATTTATTTAAATTAAAATTTGTTTAGCTGGGTAGAACACTGATCAATGACCAATTACAAACTCAGCCTGGGTTATGTCACAGTGTAACGAAACAACATATACAAATAACAGTGCTTTACATTTATGAATAAACATAGAAAATCTGACAAACTATACATAGAAGAGCTAACGAACAAAATACATGTACTGTTACACAAGTGGACGACAAGATGGAGAAGAGAGATAAAGTATGAGCAGGAGTAGAATTGGTGGAAATGTGACACTAGTAGCAAGGTTAGGAAAGCTAATATAGAAAAGTAGAATGAAAGAGGATTATTTGTAGTGGGTTTAGGCCAGTACTGCTGTGGCAAGCTGAATCATAGTTTAGAATGAGTGAGTTAATCACGTGGATCATGTATGTGAGAGGTACATGTGCTATGGTATAATTTTAAGTGGCATTTTCTACTTAACCCTATTCCTCCCCAGATTTAGTGACATTTTTCAAGAGGACAGCTTTGTTAAGGGTACACAGAGTATGCAAACATTCTTATCACCAGCTATATGAGGTCTAGTATTTGGAGGCATTCTGTTCTGAAAAGTAAGAAAGCTCTCCTCAGTTTCACCCTCTGCAGTCAAGTGGTATGACAATTAAGGCTGAGAGGCCGAGACAGATATGAGCAGGCCTATTACAGAATGACTCGACTTGCTGCTGGTCATAAAGCTAAAACCTGTCACTGTCCCTCTATTAGACAAATACACTGTCCACAATTTACTCAACATGTTTTTTATGACCCAGATAATCAAGGAGCACATCTTCCCATATCAGTCAAAAAACTTCCAGCCCTGAAGTCAACAGTGACCTGGGTACATCCCATCCTGCAACTTACATTTATCTAATCAATATTTGGAGCCACGGTCCCATAACTGACACAGTGGCGCACCTTTTACAGTCTGTCTCAAAAACATTCAAATTCCTCAGATGCTCTCATTCAAAAATATGCTGTACAATTTTCTGATATCTGATCTTCAAACTGTGGAGGTGGTTAATCTAGTTATAACCCAATCACCCAAAAACAAACACAATGTCTCTTGCTTCCCCACACCTTTACCACTGTAGAGGCATTTAACCATTGCATCATCTCAGCCAAGATAAATTTATAACTGTTTGATTAATATTAGATCATCATTCTTATTTTAACACCTTAAACAACGCAGTGTAATTAATTCTAAGCCCATGGAATACATATGTTACCTAACATTTGACTTGCTTACTTAGCTTACAACTTTTTCTATTAGTCTCTGTCTTCAGTACCAGATGGACTTCTCTCTGTATTCCAATATATTAGAATTGACTTAAATATGAAGGTTCTTAAAAAATGTATCACTAGCTATTAGTCTGATAGAACATAGTCATTTTAGATATAGAAACTATTGTCATGAAACACTTTCCTTCGGCCTCTGTGAAAAATGGACTTTGCCCATCAGCCCATACCAGTTACCAAACAAATTTAAGACTATTGTCCCATCCTTGCTAATAAAGTCTTCACTGTTAAAAAACACTCTCGTTAATTCAAAGATGATGGAGTTATGCCTTCCTATACTGCTTTAACTTTACTTTTTCCTATAAGCTAACACCCCCTCCTTCTTGGAATACTTTCCCTTCAGATACCACAGCCAAGCTACTCTTCATAGTATAGGCACATATTTTGCAAATACAGTAGAACATTGATTATCAGAACATTGGTTAGCTGAATGATCAGTTATCCTAACAGGAGTTCCGGAGGTGACGCATCATACAGAAAGTGACATGTTGGCATAAAAAAGCCACAAACAGCAGTCCCACAGGTGACACAGCTTTCAGGAAGTGACATGTAGGCGTACAGTGTGGGTAGACGGATAGATTTGTACAGTAGTGTGTGTGCATACGGAATACTAAAGTGGAAGCGAACAGTATTAAAACTGAAAGATAAATTTGCAGTCACTAAAATGCTCCAAAATGGTGAGTGTGTCACCAAATTAGCACAAGAATATGATGTCAGAAAATCTATAATATGTGGCTTAAAGAAGTGAAAAGCCACCATTGAATCTTTCATGATGAACCTTGGTTCATCAATGTGCAAGACCATGAAGTTATCAGAAAATATGAAGTTAGAGGACGCTGTTTAAAATTGTTTTGTTTAAAAACAGTCAGCAGGTGAACTGGTCTCTGGTCCTTTGCTTTGCGAAAAAGCATTACAATGCAATGAAAAAACAAATCAGTGGACCCTCGACAACTTTTAAAGAGTAACCCGGATGGTTGATATGCTTCAAATCATGTCATGGAATTTGTGAATTACATATCAAAGGAGAAAAACTCTCATCGGACAAAACTGAAGCCGAGACCTTTAAAAAGATGGTTAGAGAATTGATTAAAGGATACAGTTCGGACAATATTTACAATGTCGATGAGACTGGGTTCGATTGGAAGGTATTACCTACAAAAACACTGGCCTCAGGACAAGAACCTGCTGCACCAGACTACAAGGTTAGTAAAGATAGAACAACTTTGCTTGTTTGTGCCAATGCTTCAGGAAATCAACACCTTTCCATTCTGCAATTGGAAAAAGTAAAAATCCATATTGTTTAAAACATGTCAACAGGAACACAATGCCTGTTAAATACATGTCACAAAAAATACATGGATGGATTGTGCACTTTTTATAAACTGGTTTTCTAATGTCAATAAAACGTCTTGTACCAGGCCAGACAGAAAAAACAGAACCTGTGCTGAGCATTTTCGTTCTCTATTTGTAGCAAGAACTTCTTCAGGAAAACATTGTAATGACAAGAATGCAGTGTACACGTCAATATATACTGTTTAGGTACAATTAAATCCACCTCTAAAAACAGACTTCTCTTGGTTTCAAAGGAAAAACTACTATCAATGTGTTAACATTATCAACGGCAATACAAGGTATTAAAATTCAAACAAACCCAAAACAAGGCAGAAACAAGTTTGAAAAACAAAGACTAAAGGCAGGAAGGTTGCTCAGGGGTTACCTCAGTCAACGTAGTGCACATTAAATGTTAAATGTTTCATTAAGCCCAGGGAAAGAATCCGCTCCAAGCAGTAGTTACCACTTCAGTTCATGTACTTCCAGCAAAGCATCAATATCCCCATAAAAACAAAGTTGTTCAAGCACTATGAATGTAAATGTTTGAAAGTTTGTGCAGCATAAACTATGCTTGCTTAATGCGTTTCACAAGTACTTTATTTGTGGATAGCTGCACAGTGCTCTTTTATTCTACTAGAAAGTCTTCGAGAGGTTTTACCTACGTAGAAACTATTGCAAGTTTCACAAACCCCAGCATAAACTACATTTGTTCTATGGCAATCAAAACAATCTGAGGTATGCTACTTTAAAATTGCAGTGTTGGAAAAACTCTGAACCTATGCGACTATAATTACAAACACCACAAGATCCGCATGTGAACATGCCTGGTGTTTTATCAGCATTAGCATTATGTTCAAGTAAAAAGGTTGATCTGAGTGCTCAAAAGAAACGCATAATGACTTTGTTCTTTTGTGGGAGAAAGTAGGTGCATCTCCCAGGATAGCAGCAATGTCTCTTGCTGCTTTTAATAATTTCCCAGTTCCTAAAAATAATGTAAAACCAATTTGGAACATTATGAACTTATAAACGTTTAATGTCCAATTGTGCAAACTAATCAGTTTTATGAACACGTCTCCCAATTAGTTCAATAATAGACGTTCTACTGCACCAGTTGCAGAGCAGTATGAATGCTGTGCAGGCATTATGAAATTAAAGACTAATGGGTGCAAATGCTTACATATGTAAAACTTAGCACATTATATATGTGTGCATATATATATATATATATATATATATATATATATATATATATATATAAATATCAGAAGAGCAACAGCAGTTTGCAGGAAATAATTTATTGTATTCCAAGGAGAAAAGAAACAAATTTATCCCAGCAATCAGGGAATGTTGAGAGGCATGTGTGAGATTCAAACTGTTGCATCCAACTGTCTTCAAAGTATTTCTTCCAAGAGATCAAATATATATTTTTTTATGCAGAACAGATTAAGGAAGAAATAAAGTGTGTGCCAGTAAGCAGGAGGAGACTACTATTCATTCTTCTGATGGCAAAGTTCATAGAGATCCTTTGCCAGTGAAAACTTTTCCAAAGTTTCAAAGGAAAATGCTTAAAACAAAATGAAACACAGGAGATGACTAGAAGAATCAGGGATACCTTGGACTTAAACCAGAGTTTGGTGTTGGGAGACAGAAATGAGCAGTATACTAAAATCGTTCCAGGAAGAGATATTCACCCTAAACCTGGCCCTGCCTATCACAATGAACACAAAGATAATTCTATTCCACATACTTCTGTAACCTAACAACATCTAACAACATGGTACACCTCCAGCCCCGGTGATCTAATTTTTTCTGCAATAAATGTTAGAAGTATAAGAAATGTCTTTCCAGGCTTCTGATGCGTCTGGAGCATTTCTCCCCGGGCCTCTGCTGAAAACAAGATCTGTGGAACCTAGTCAGAGTTTCCCGGTCAACAAATGTTAAATAAATAAATAAATAAAAATAAAACTGCTGAACTACATGCCTGGATAGCCCAACATAAACCCGATGTTCTTGCTGTAACTGAAACTTGGCTTAAACTCAGCGCAAACAACTTTAAAATTATATCTCATGGCTATAATATCATCCACAATGACTGTATAGAGAGGAAAGATGGCTATAATATCATCCGTAATGACTGTATAGAGAGGAAAGACGGTGGTACTGCTATAATATTTCCCAATTCCTACCACATTTCCCCTACAACAAACCAACACCAAAATTCAGTTCAGCAGAGCTTCTTATTGCTTTCCGCAAAATAAACAATTATAAACAAGAATGCCTTACTGTCCTTTATATCATTCCTGGACACAATATAGGATTACTGGAAGATATCCTACACTGGATATCCTTAACATTTTCACAAGAAAAGAATATTACTAGGTGATGTGAATGTCTGTTGGTTGGACAAACTCTTAACTTCCCTACATCTAGAATGAACTTATACGGTTTCACACAACTAATAAATAGCCCCACACATTACAGCAAGACATCAAATTATCTATTAGACTGGATCTCAGTATCAGACCCTAGGAAATAGTCCAGCACAGGTACAATGTTAGACTCTCTCTCAGTGATCATCTCCCAATCTATAAGACTAGACATCTTACACATCCAGTTAAACAGCATATTTTAAAACATAACCTTTCCAAGTTTAATCTAGAAATGTTCATTGCTACACCATCATCTATTAACTAGAACTTCCTAAAAATATTCCACTTAGACAATGCTGTAGTTGAATTTAATACAACTTAAATGAATTTAATACAACTTTTCTAAATATAATAAACAGCCTTGCACCTCCTAGAAGGAAGAGACTGAAAACAAATCATGCAATTTGTCTGTCCAAAAAGAGTAAAATGCTAATGCAGGATAGTGAAAAAGCCTGGAAAGAATAGCAAAAACATAAAACACCTCAATATCTTGAAAATGTCAGAATGCTTCGCAATCGTACTAAAAAGCAAATAATTGAAGATAAAAGCAATACTATAATAACTTTCAAAATAATACTAAACACAACCCTACAATTTTTAGGCATCCATTAAAGAAATCTTACATCCCAATCAAAAATTCAACACAAACCCTAAACCCCTCACCCGATAACTCACCACTCAAAACTGCAAAACAGTTCAACTCTTATTTTATAGACACTATAGCATCTCTAACCAAGGATTCCTCAACATCTAATCCCAACCCTGCCCAACAGCCACATATCATCACATCCACTTTCACCTTCAAACCTGTGCCCACATGCTATATAAAACTACTCAGACTTAAACCATGCTCTTCTTCACCTGATAAACACTTACACGAGTGCATGGATTGTGGTATCCCTAACAGAATCAAGATGCTATCCTCCAAAAAAGGAAGCCAATCTGTTGGTCTTCGACCATAAACAAACTCTACAACAGAAGAATGAAACTGTTGCAAAAAAAGAGTAAAATCCCACGATTGGAGGAACTCCTTGGTCAGCCTCAGTAAAAAGCTGAGATCCCTCATAAAATCCTCCAAAGCTAGTTATGAAAACAAAATTGCCACTGATTCTAAAGACAACCACAAAGCATTCTATAGCTATGTCAAAAATCTCAATGGCAACACTCAGATCTGCTCCGAGTTACAGCACAATGACACTAAATATACAGAACCAACTGATATTGCCAACATCCTGGCAGATAGGTTCGGTGCTAACTTTACCCCCCTCTCACCCCCTAAAGGGCCCATCTTTATACCGGAAGAATGCAAAGTTCCTGTAATTTCGGCTGCACAGGTAAAAACTTCACTCTCCAAAGCCAAGAACACAGCATCCATGGGACCTGACAACATCCCAGGCTGCCTTCTACATTAACTACAGAATGAACTGCCACCCCACCTAAGTACCATGGTCAATCATAGCCTCACAGTTATCCCACTCCACAAAGGGGGGGCCACAACAGACCCCGGGAACTACCGCCCCATTAGCCTGACGAGCCTCGTCTGCAAGGCCATGGAACGTATCATTATGGAACTCAAATAAAGACATTGGAGATCTCCAAACTCTAGACTCCACACAGTTTGGGTTTGTAAAAGGCAGATCATGTCTCCTAAACCGGATAGACTTCTTTGAAGTAGTCACCAAAGATGAGGGTAAGGTAGTTCACACAGCCTATCTAGATCTCGCCAAGGCGTTCAACACCATCCCCCACTCTGGAATTATAGATAAACTCACTAAACTAGGTATAAATCCATATGTCACAAGATGGGTTGCCAACTGGCTTACTAACAGAACCCACACCGTGAAAGTAGCAGACTCCAAATCAGAGTTCAGACCAGTGACAAGTGGAGTACCACAGGGTTCAGTCCTGAGTCCTCTCCTGTTTGGTATCTACTTCTCTGAAGTACAGGCTAATACAGAAGGTCTTTGGCTAACTAAATTTGCAGATGACTGCAAACTAGGAGGCATAACTGAAACTCCTAACAATGTGGACATCCTACAAAAGGGCCTCACTGAGACAGATGCCTGGTGTCACAGACATGGTCTCACGCTCAATGCCAAAAAGTGCATTGTCATCCCCTTTGGTAAAAACTCTGTACCCATGAACTACCACATAGGCGGTAGTCTACTTAATACCGAAAGTGTGATAAGAAACCTTGGGACACAGGTGGACAGTAGTCTCTCCTTTGATAATCACATTGCCACAGTGGTCTGGAAATCCTTCTACGTGGCACACCTCATCACAAAAGGTTTCTCATCCAGAAAAAAAAGAGGTCATTGTTCCCCTCTACTCATCACTCATTAGACCCATTATAGAGTACAACACCCCTTTTGGTATGTACCTCACAAGACATCTACAACAACTGGAAAGGCCGCAAAAATACCTCACAAAGAGGAATACTGACCTCAAACAGATGCCCTACGCAGACAGTCTCAAAAAACTCCAGCTTTACTCAGTTGCATATCGCCTACTCAGACAATCTCTGCCTAACATACAAAGCTATGTCAAACCCAGAGCTGTTGGACATGCTCCACTTAAAAAATCCCAACCCTCCTAGCTACACGCTCTAGGGACCTAAACCTTGTCACCACAATAAACAGAACATGCTGGAGGGATAGATTCCTGTCCCAGAGACTTCCCATACTCTGGAACAGACTGCCTATCTTTGTCAAACAGAGCTCCTCATTAACACTGTTCAAGAAAAATCTTGATGATTGGATGGGTAATACGGAATTCACCCCAGGGATCACTTCTGTGGTTCTGTTTGACAGGGGCACAGGAAAATAATTTTCTTGGGTGGCGAAAGCCAGGGTACCTTTTTGGCTAGGCTTGTATAAGCCCTAGGGCCAATAGCCTAGTACCTACCTATGATGACCTCCCAATCAAGTACCTAAAACAGCAGCCAAAAGCACTGCTTATCCCGTCTCAAGCCTTATAAATAGGTCAGTCCAGGAATTCCACATTCCCTCTGTCTGGAACAAGTCATACATTATCCCTCACTACGAAGGAGGAAATTCAACAGACATAAGACTGATATAGGTCTTAAAGTTATTCATTTCCCTTCAACCAAAATACTTGAAATATGTATTCAAAAAAAACTGCTAGACTATCTCCTGCAGGAAGAACTCCTATTCCCTACACAACACTGCTTCCCTCCTTCTCACAGGACTAGCACTGGCCTTCTAACGTATATAGATGCTGTCAATAAAGCTAGAGGTAATGGTAAACTAGTCTCTTCCTTATTTCTAGACTCATCTAACACCTTCGGCATAGTTTGTCAAAGTAAACTTCTTCTTCAAATGTCCTCACTAGGTCTCATTCAGCCCATCCTACTATGGTTCAAAGGCTACCTGTCCAATAGGTATCAGTCAGTAAAATGTCACTCTGCATTCTCCCCTTACCCCTCCCAGTCACCACCGGTGCACAACAAGGCTCTATCCTTGGTCCCCTCCTCTAACATTTTCACCAACATACTCTATACTTCCACACAACAAGCCACCTTAATACAATACACAGATGATTCCACTCATTTGCACATCTAACAACATGGTACACCTCCAAAAAATTACTCAGAAAGCTTTAACAGCCACTGAAATATGGCTTTGCAACTTACAACTCATGCTCAACCCAAAAAAAAATCAAACTACTACTATTTTTTCTCTAAATCCCAGTCTAATAAAAAAACAACAACTAAAAAGTCCTCTCTCTTGACAAATCGCCCAATTAAGTCTTCCCTCATAGCAAACTATTAGGGCTGATAGTGGATGATAATCTTACAATTGACCAGCATATACAAAATTGCATAAGAAAACTCATAAAAAACTAGGGATGCTTTACAGAACTAAAAACCTTCTCAATGACGCAACTAAAACTATACTTAACACTACCTATCTCCTCCCAACTCTTCTTTATGGTGCTCCCATCCTTAGTAACCTTCAGGCTTCACAAAAATTGAAACTTGAATAACGCTATAACAAAGTTGCTAAATTTGCAGCACATACACCTTTCAGAACCCACCACTGTACAGCACTGAAAAGCCTAAATTGTTTGGAACTGCCACATCAACTAACATATACATAACTTCTTACCACCTATAAAATTATACAGCATCCATCTGCCTATCCAGCATTAAAAAACATTCAACACAACTATGTTCTCAGTCAGGTAATTTGATCCAGTGGAAAAAAACTCCTGTCTATAAACCTAGCAAATCTACTGGGTATTATGCATACTTGTACAAGGTTGCTAAGATCTGGAACTTCTTACTTGTATTCATCTGGTCTATACCCACACTCCCATCTTTCAAAACCACTCTGAACGACTTCCTAGCTAAACTCTGTCTCTATTCCTGTTCAAAACCAGGATTTTGAATGAGTACCTTTTTATTCCTTATACTTACTTTCTTCTCTCTTATTCAGTTACTTCCTTACTGCTATCCAATTTTCTTCTCCAACTTTCTCTCTAAATATACCATAAGCCTGTTTTTCCTTCACTTCATATTGCAATTCCTATTGGTATTACACTAATTTACCTTTAATTTCTCTACAAACTGTCTACAATTTCACGAAATATTAAATGATTGTCATATACCTTGTATCGATTCTTAACCAATGTTTTTATATCATGTCTAATTTGTTATAATTATTTAAACTGCATATGTTTTTCTTTTATTTTTGAAGATTGCTAAATTATTGTTCTTAAAATTTTTGTAATAATTTGGAGCTTTTCTTGCCAGGATTCCACTGAAAATGGACTTCTACCCAGTTGAACTTTCCCAGTAATCAAATGTCGATAAATAAACAGGAAGAAGACAATCAACACTAAAATTAGTGAATAAATGGAAGACTATAACTAATTACATTTGCAAAATGTGGGTTTGCAAGAAAAGGTGTCTGAAAAAGACTGGGCTTTTGCTGACTTTCTTAAACTTGTGGGTGGAGTGTAAAGCATATATCCCAGTTTATGTCACTAATGTACAGAATGACACTAAAAGGTGGAAGTAAACCATGTTGTATTCTTGCTAGTATTTATATACATTTCATGATATAAAATGCACATCATATATAGCAAATTAGTTTTTTGTAGTGTGTAGTCAAGGGTACTTTAAATGTGTTTTTGTGTGGGGAGGAGTCTTTTTAGTGACTGCTGTATACATTAAAGATATTAAGGCAAACAAGTACTTTCTTACTTTTAAGAAATACAGGTTTATAGCATAAAAGAAAAAAGACTGAGGAAAGTTTAATGTTAATATGCTGTGATCTTGGGCTGCTGGAGTAGGTGCACTGATTGTATTCTATTTAAAATTAAGATGCTTCCCTTATATTTACAAGGGTGAATGTCTAGATTAATGGCCTTGACTTAAGCTATAAACAAATGTATTATATGCAAGTAGTCTTCAAAAAGAAGACAAAATGATGAAAGCCTCAAACAATACAAAGTTTCTTACATCTGCAAAGACATTAGCTTGTTTTTTTTTTACTTCCATTAGCAAACATTTAGTATGAGTCACTAAATCAGTAGCTGAAAGCAGCTGTACATTCTGTTCTGAGTAAAATTTACAAGGATTCATTATTAAATACCTTTCCACGGAAATGTGCTGTTAGCAGGTGAAAGCAATTATTTTTTAAACACCTTTATTAAATTGTCACTTAAAACACAGGCAAACATACATCAACATAAACAAAAATAAATCATGAAAGCAATTAATCTTGAGAGTTCTGAGAATTTATTGCTTAGAAAAATGCAAACTTTAAAGGTAAAATGTCAAGCAATTCAGTGAAAAATAAAGTCTGAAATTATAGCAACTGAATATGAGACAGCAGCCTTAATGCTTGAATGCATTTAACAGAACGGCACACTAATTCAGTTTTATTTAAAGATAGTGCACTTTTTCATAGGGCTAAAATTTAATTTTTTTCTTAAAGCATGCAAGCTGTTGGTCACATCTAAGAGGGGATGAGAAAAGAACAGACAATAATTACTCTCAGTGGCAACACAGGCTGTAGCAGGTGCTTTAGCATGGCCAACCTTAATTTTACACTAGGCAATGCCTGTGGGTGCAGCTCTCGATTTGTGGAAATTGTTTTTATCTCAAGGGTTAAACTTTTTTTTTTTTAATGAAGATGTACCACAGACCTGACGCACAACCTTCAACAAAGGTATGCCCATTTACGCATGTCACCACACAGAAGATGCTCTTGCTGAGAATCGAACTGGACAGCATCTTACTGTGAGGCGACAAGGTACCGCAGCACCACCACCGCAACTCAGCGTTTTTAATATGACTGTTTTCTGAACAAGTCATTTTTGACAAAAGTGTATTAAAGTATTTTTAGTGCTAAAGGTGGTGATTCTCTTCACTACACCCCATTAAGCCTTGGTGTTTTTTGGTTTTGAAGATGTACATAGATTTGTGTGCTTATTCTAAGCTAATAGGGGTTTGAAAATGTACTGTTTGAAGGTTATCATTAAAATAAAGTTTTGAAAAATGGGACAGGTTCAAATAGCAATAAGAAGAATTAGCAACTGTATAAAAGATCAACCTGACAAACATTAGTGAGTGCAAATAAAAAGTACAGTTTTGTACCTACCATAAATGTAGATGTCCAATAGGTATGCAACTGCAGTCCTTACATATGGGTTGTCCTGCCTCAGGCAGCCCTTCGGTCGGCCGGATTCCAAAGTCTGGGTCCGGCGTCGGCTGATGTCGCCATTTCCCTGACGTCAGAGTGCCTGGGGTATAAAAACGTCAGCCGACGCCATCTTCTTCAGTGTTTCTTGCCCCAGATGCCAGGTGCCCTCTAAGGAAGGCTAAATTTTAAAAATAGAGAAAAAGTTCCAGACAAGTGCAATAACATAAAAACAAATACACCATAAAAGATTACCCCAGGTAGCTAAAATGAATACCACAGAGGGGTAGGTGGGAGGGAAAACCTGACTGCAGTTGCATACCTATCGGACATCTACATTTATGGTAGGTACAAAACTGTACTATGTCCTTCAAGGATGCAACTGCAGTCCTTACATATGGGTTGAATACCATAGCCAACCTGGGGGTGGTAGGCACTAAGACAAAGATGGTGTAGCTAAAATGCCCTGCAGGACTGCAGAAGCAAACCCTGCTCTGGATCTGGAATATAAAGGCAGGTTGTAATGTTTGGAAAATGTATGCACGGAGCTCCATGTAGCAGCTTCTAAAATGTCCTTTGTTGCCACTCCTCTTAAAAAGGCTGTGGAGGTGGCTGTAGCTCTGGTGGAATGTGGTCTGATGTCAGATGGCACAGCTTTTCCATGAAAAGAGTAGCAGAATCGAATGCAATTTCCAATCCATTTAGAAATTGTCCATTTGGAAATTGATTTTCCCTGCATTCCAGCAGCGTAAGCTACAAAAAGCTGGTCAGATTTTCTGAAAAACTTTGTTCTGTCCAAGTAGTAGCACAACTGTCTGTGTATGTCCAAGGTGTGCAGAAGTCTCTCCCCTTTATTTTGAGGATTGGGAAAGAAGGTAGGCAGGTGAATAGCTTGATTCAGGGACACCCTGGATACCACCTTTGGCATGAATGACGGATTGGTTCTCAAAGAAACTCTGTCCTGATGAAAAATGAGAAATGGTTGTATTACCATAAGGGCCTGTAGCTCAGAGACTCTTCTTGCTGAGGTTACTGCCAGAAGGAAAGCTGTCTTCCAAGACAGAAATTTCAACTCTGAAGATGCTGCTGGTTCAAAGGGAGGAAGAGTTAATTTTTCCAGCATGAAGTTGAGGTCCCATGCAGGCACTGGTGGTTTCCTTGGAGGGTTGATGTTCTTTATACCTCTTAGAAACTGTCTTAGCAATGGGTGAGAAAATACAGGTGGATCAGTGTTATATTTGGCAGATATTGCTGAAGCATGCATTTTTATGGAAGAATATGAAAGGCCATTGTGGAGCATTTCAGCCAAATATTCTAGGATCTGTGGAATGCTCATCACTGATGGGACTTGACCCTTTTTGCTGTTCCAGATAAGAAATCTCTTCCATTTTGCTGAGTATGTTTTTCTAGTGGAAGGTCTGCGCGCCTCCAGGATGATATCTTTTACCCTTTTGGAAAGTGTATCCTGAGGAATAGTCATGGAATCTTTCAAGCTGTCAGCTTCAATGTTTTCAAGCTGGGGTGTAGTGTCCTGTAATTGTGCTGTGTCAGAAGAAGTGGCCTTTGAGGAAGGAGCCACGGATTGGTGTGTGTTAAGCTCCGTAGCAGTGGGTACCAGTGTTGTCTTGGCCAGTCTGGAGCTATCAGTATGACTTTCGGTTGCTCTGTCTTGATCTTTAGTAACACCTTGGTCATCAAAGGAAGAGGTGGGAAGGCATATAGTGTTAGAGTTCCAACTGAAGGAGAGAGCGTCCACCTTCCATGCTTGAGGATGGTATGTCCTTGTGCAAAACTTTTTCAGATGGTGATTGAGGTGGGAGGCAAAAAGATCTATGTCCGGCCTTCCCCATGCTTGAGTTATTTGTAAGAAAATGTCTGGATGCAACATCCATTCGTGTGGATCCATGATGTTTCTGCTTAGGCTGTCCGCCAGAACATTGTCCTTCCATGGTACAAACTGGGATTGTAGCTCTATTTTCAATTGTAGGGAGATGTCCCAGAGATTCATTGCCAGTCTGCAAAGAGGGTAGGAATGGGTACCTCCTTGCTTGTTTATGTACCACATAACTGTGGTATTGTCTGTCTTTATTAGTAGATGGCCCTGATGCATGAACTTTTCGAAGGCCTTGATTGCATGTATCACTGCCAGCATTTCTTTTTGGTTGATGTGCAGGTGCTTTTCTTTTTGTGTTCATTGTCCTTGAATGCATCTGCCCTCCATGTGCGCCCCCCATCCATGGTCTGAGGCGTCTGTTGTTATGATTTGACTTGTATGAGGCTTGCTGAAAGGCAGACCTTTGTTTATTTGGCTTGCTTGAGCCCACCACAGAAATTCCTTTTGAAGGCATGGAATGAGTGGGATCAATGCTTCCAGGCTGTGGCTGTGTTGAGACCATAAACTTTTTAGATACCATTGTAGTTTCCTCATATGTAGCCTTGCGTGTGGGATCAGAAGAATGCAAGATGCCATGAAACCCAGGGCCTGCAGGATTTTCCTTGCAGTCATCTGGGTGTGTGTTGCCAATTTTCTGAAGTATTCTGGTAATTGTTTTTGTTTTTCTTTTGTCAGAAACGCCATCTGGGTGTTTGTGTCCAGTGTGGCACCCAGGTAAGGTATTTGTTGGGATGGTACGAGACTTGATTTCTGAATATTGACTGTGTATCCCAAGGCCTGCAGTAGGTGAATGACGTAGTCCAAGTTTCTTAACAAGGCTTGTTGGCTGTCCGCTTGTATAAGGCAGTCGTCCAGGTAAGGGTATATTTGTATCCCTGGAGTCTGCAATGTGCAATTACTGATGCCAGGCATTTCGTGAACACTCTGGGCGCAGTAGATAAGCCAAAGGGCAATGCTGAGAATTGATAATGCTCTGAGCCTGCAAGAAATCTGAGGTATCTTCTGCAACTTTGTCTGATTGGGACATGCAGGTATGCCTCCCTGAGGTCCAGAGTTACCAGCCAAGACCCCTTGCCCAGCATGGGAAGGAGTTGCTGTAAAGTCAGCATTTTGAATTTTGGCACAATAAGGTAAGTATTCAGTGCGGACAAGTCCAGAATGGGTCTCCATTGGCTTTCTTTTCTTGGAACAAGGAACAGTCTTGAATAAAATCCTTGGCCTTGTTCTGCAGAAGGAACCTTCTCTATTGCTCTTATTTGAAGTAGGTTTGTTATTTGTTTGAGTGCCTCTGCCCTTTGATTTGGTGGCAGGTTTGGCCTGCCATGTCTTGTTGGTAGTGTATGAAAATGGAGTCTGTATCCTTTGTCTATTATGTCCAGTATCCATTTGTCCTTTGTAATATTGTGCCAATTTTGTGAGAATAAAGATAATTTTCCGCCCAAAGGTGCTTCTAATTGAGCCCTGGATGGCGGAGTCAAAGTCAAGTTATTGAGATTGTCCCTGCGGAGAAGTGGAAGGTCCTGCCCCACCTCTCTGGTTCGGAGGCTGCCATTGGCGTCCTCTGTAGGAGCCTCGAGGTTGCCCTCTACCTCTGCCACGTCTGTTTTTGCCTCTTTGAAATTTGTGTGTCTGGAAAGGCCCAATGCTTAGAAGGCCAATTCCTGCTGAATCTTGGAGGCTGTACCTGGAGGAAATCTTTGACTGTTGCCACTGATTTTGCCTTTTCCTCTATTTTCTTTAAAACCTCTTGTGCAGTAGCACCAAATAGCTTATGTTTCTCTAGTGGTGCGTCCAAAAGCTTAATTTTCACATGGTCTGGCAATGTTTGTTCCTTTAACCAAGCATGTCTGCTTATGACCGCACCTGTCATTGCTGCTCTACATGAAGCTTCCAATGCATCATATCCACACTGAAGGAAATGGTTGCTAACCTGCTGAGTATTATGAACCAATTCCTGTAACCCCTTTCTATCTAATGGTTCAGGGGAAGCCAATTTCTTTTGCAAGTCATCCAACATATATTCCTGATAATGAATCATATGAAATTGACAATTTAATGCTCGCATAGAAAGGGTGGAAGATGTATATACTTTCTTGCCCCACCTTTCTAAAGCCCTAGAATCTCTTTCCGAAGGAAGTGGATTCTTAGCAGTAGTGGAGGAAACCCCTTTAGGCCCCTGAGAAATAGTTTCAGGATCAGCAGTATGGCCCTTGTACAGAAATTGATGTGTGTCTAGGACCCTGTAGTACCTGTCTGGCTTGACAGGGGCAGGGGGGAGGGAGTCAGGGGAAGCACTAGATTCCAAGTACACATCATCTAAAACATTTAAAACTGGAGGAATAGCTAAGGGTCTATGCTGAGGTAGCTTTAAAAATTCCCTTAACCTTTTCCTAGAATCTGAGTATTCTTGGCCTTGCCATTTGAAGTGTTCCCTCATGGAATGAAGCGTTTCCCCAAAGGAAAACTCCTCAGGAGGAGAAGCAGAGGGAATGGATTCCTCCGCATCAGAATCCTCATAGGCCGGGAAGGCCTCCTCCAGGTAGTCTGAATGTGCAGAATCACCTGAGGCCTCATCGGAGGACTGGGGATCTACCTGCTCAACCCTAGGCCTCTTGACAAAAGGTGGCTGAGAGCCTCTATCTGGATGTGGCTGAGAACCCCTAATTAAAGAAATAAGGTCCTCAGCTAAACTTAAAATTTGAGAACCAGAAGTGGATCCCAGAGAAACAGATCTTGGAGGGAGAGACTTAGCCTGTTTGGCAGCCTTAGCACGTGTGTAGGCCTTAATGGACATAGACACTGGAGGCCTGGCAGCCGCACGTGCTGGAGTAGTCTTATCCATTGAAATGGTGTCAGAAATATCCTGGGCTACGGTCTCAGAGGGGAGAACAGAAACCGGCACCGAGCTGGCCTCCGGCAGCAAAGTAACCGGTGGGGCGGTGTCGTCGGTCTGTAGCGGTTGTGAAACCGGCTCAGAAGAGACCGAGACACTCGCGGTAGGCCTAAGCGTGGTGTCGGTCGAGACCGCGGACCGCGAGTGTTGGTCCTTATCCTTCTGTTTTTTTAGTAAATGTGCTGTCGGAAGCTCCGACGGCATGATATAACAGAAATCTTCCCCAAAATAATCCTGTGCAAACTCTGACCGACGCCTAAGAGTGCGTTTATTGAAAGAAGCACAAGCTGTACAGGCCGAGACATTGTGTTCTGGGCCTAGGCAGGGTAAGCAGTAAGAGTGGAAATCCTTATGAGGTATTTGTTTCCCACAAGTTAAACAATTATTAACTTTTACAGTTTTACCTGACATCGGCTGAGGCAAGAAAAGGTCCCCAACGGGGTACTTAGCTTTTTTGAAGACTTCAGTAGCTGAAAACACAGGAGCTGGCCAACCGGCACTTGCGAACTGCTTCTGCTTCGGGCGCCACGCGTCAAGAAAGACTGAAGAAGATGGCGTTGGCTGATGTTTTTATACCCCAGGCGCTCTGACATCGGGGAAAGGACGACATCAGCAGACGCCGGACCCAGACTTTGGAATCCGGCCGACCTAAGGGCTGCCTGAGGCAGGACAACCCATATGTAAGGACTGCAGTTGCATCCTTGAAGGACATCAGAGTTGGAAATACACATTCAAAAAACTGTCATGTATAATAGGTGGGAACAATAGCATTTTATCATAATGGAAATGCTATCCATATTATCTTGGAACATAAATAGTGCTACAAGTTTAGACAAAAAGGACAGTATTGAATTATATTAAGAAAAGCAGAGTGAAAACAGATTAAAATAAAAGAAAAGGAGATACGGTTAAGAAGTAATAAGAATTATTTAGAGGGACTGACAAATGTTAAAAGTATTGCAGAATGGGGTAATCTCACTGAACAAGAAGAAGCACAACTACAGAGCAAGAAGGGGCACAACTGCAGACTGCTAAAGAGAAAATAAGGGACCATCTGAATAATATGCATGAGTTTAGTGAGACTGCTTTTACTCAACTGTTTTTTGATAACTCTAGAGCAAAAAAGCTTTTAGCACAATGACTCGGGTAAAAGAAAGTAGAAAGGGTTGCTGCCAAGCTTAGGAAGCCTATAACAAGGAAAATAAACAGGCATCCTGTAGGGGTATTAGAATTTTAGAAATTTTATGAAAATCTGTATAAAGTGAGAAATGTGGAAAACAAGAAAGAGCACACCTGGAAATGTTTATGGAAGACTCAATTACAACAAAGGTTAAAGGTAGATCAGGCTCAACTATTAACAGTTAGGATAGGAGGAGAAGAGAGAAAAATGGTGATGTACAAACAATGTACAGAAAAAGTCTCCAGGGGCATATGGCATTCCTTTGGAAGTCTGGAAGTTCATAGGGAAGAAAGTGATAAAGATATGGAAAATGGTTAACAGTATTTTAGGAGGCGGGGAAGCATTAACATTCTGGAAAAAAGCTGAGGCGGCTGTAACAGCTAAAATTGTAAAGACCCACCAGATCCAGATTCAAACAGAGCCATTTAAATTTTAAACCATGATTACAAAGTGTTTATGTCTATACCTGCTAAAAGAATGGTAAAGGTGATGCCAAAATTGACGGATATGGATCAGTGTGCTTCTGTGGAGGGCAGGCAGACATCTGACAACAATAACAAAGTAAGGATAATCTAGAGGGAAACAGAATGTAAGAAAATACACCTGTTCTTGGTGGGTCTTGATGCAGAGATGGCAGTTGGTTCTGAGAAAAACCCTATCTTTGTGGAAAATTAAATAAGGGGGACGAATGGATAGAGCTTGTAATTCTGATACCCTCCTAGGTGAGGTAAGGACGGTCAAGAAAATAGTTTTCCAAGTCATAAATTTTAGAGAACAAGTATTAGCCGGTTTGAATGGAGGAAGTATCAAGGCAGCTAGGACTAAATTTAGATCCCAAGGAGAAGGTGGTTCTCTTATTAGGGGTCTCAAAAGGATAGTACCCTTTAGAAAAGCTTTGCATTGCCTGTGGGACATAACGTTGGAACCCATTTCTCCCACATGAAAGTTGGAAATCGCAGCCAGCTGAACTCGGATAGTTGCTGTTGCTGCTCCTTGGTTAAAGGTTTCAGCAAGAAATTTGAGGATCTCTGAAACAGATGCATTAAAAGGATCAATACTATTTTAAGCCTCCCAACAAGAGAGCCATTTCCATTTGCTAGTATAAAGTTTTCTCACTGAGGATTTTTGAGAGGAAATTAGAATATGTTGTATTGCAGGGGAGATGTCAGGTAGCCTGGCTAAGATGGTAGTGGAGAAACCAAGCTGTCAGCTTGAGGGTCTGTAAGGAAGGGTGGAGTGTGCCTGACTGATGCACCAGCAGACCTGGAACTGGGTCCAGGATCCAAGGCTCCTCCTGAACATGGGGCCATAGAAACGGGAACCAGATTTGACGAGGCGAGTAAGGGGCAATGAGTATTAGCTTGCAACCCACTAATTTTGCTTTCTGAAGAACCTTGGGTATCAGAGGGAATAGGGGAAAGGCATACAGAAGTCCCGAGGGCCAATCATAAACAAGTGCATCCCTGGGTGATAGTCCCGCTGGGGGGATTAGGGCGAAACAGCTGCTGCATTTGGCATTGATGGAAGTGGGAAAAAGGTTGCAGCAAGGCTGGCCCCACTTGCGAAAAATCTGGTTTGCAATATCCTGTTTCAGGGACCACTTGTGAGGCATAAGAATAGCCCTGATTAGCTTGTCTTCTATCATGTTGGATTTCCCCGGAATGTGTATCACAATCAGGAGGCACTGGTAAGACATTGCCCACTGCCACACTCTTAGAGACTCTCGACACAAGGGGTAGGATCTGGTTCTGCCTTGCTTGTTTAAGTACCATACTACTGACATGTTGTCCATCTGAACTGCAATTATCCCCGTGGGTAAAAAGCTGTGTTGTGCTTGCAAAGCCAGGAGCACTGCTCTCATCTCTAGGACGCTGATGTGCAAGTGGTGCTGTGTTGTTGCCAAGTCCCATGAACAGTCTGTCCCAAATAATTTCCCCCCAAAATCTATCTGGGAAGCGTCCGTGGTCACTATGGCCACTGGTTGGGGAGGACAAGCGGTCTGCCTATCATCAGCTGTATAGACTGAAGACACCATTTTAGGTCTTTCTGCAGGTCTGTGTGATGAGAATTTCATGGGAAATGGGTAGATCTTGCATGGACCATTGAGCAAACAGGAGCCACTGTAATAACCTCATGTGGAAGCGCGCCAAGGGAACTAGTGTCATTACTGCTGCCATTAAGCCCAGAACTTTTAGAACAAATCTTGCTTGAGTCTTTTTCCTCCTGCTTAAGATTGCAACCTGATGTTGAATGTTCAACACCCTCTCCTGAGGCAATTTTGCTATCATGTCTTTGGTATCTAAATCTGCCCCCATAAATGTAATATACTGACAGGGCAACAAGGCAGACTTTTTGTAGTTTACAGTGATGCCTAGCTGAGAGCAGAGGTGGATTTTGGTGTCCCTTGTCTCGGTTAGTCGATACTTGGTGGCGGCAGTAAGGAGCCAGTTGTCTAGATATGGAAACACCCGGAATCCTAGACATGTCAGTTGAGCAATGACTACTACCATGGATTTGGTGAACCCTGGGGGCTGTGGTGGGGCCAAAAGGCAGAGCTCTGAACTAGTATTGACTGGCTCCCAGCTGGAAAGGTAGAAATCTCCTGGCTCACCTGTCCATCTTGATATGGTGGTATGCATCTTGGAGATCGATGGAGCACATCCAATTGTCCTTTCCAGGAAGGGAAGTATGGACTGCAGTGTCACCATCTAGAACTTTGTCTTCTTTACAGACTTGTTGAGTCTGCTGAGATCGAAAATGGGCCTCTAGTCTCCTGTTTTCTTTGGTACTAAAACCTTGAGTAAGTTCCGGATCCAATTTGGTCTGCGGGGACTTCTTGGATGACTCATTTTCTTAGCAAACTTTGAACTTCTAGGGTTGCTTGTTCCCTCAGATTGGACGGCACATCTGGCATGGATTTTCATTTTCTGGGGAGAGGTGGCATGGAGAAAGGAATACTGTAGCCCCTGGATATGATCGACTGTACCCATGTGTCTTTTGTGATACTTTGCCAGGCTTCTAGCTACAGAGACAATCTGCCCCTGACTGCCTCCAGAGGTGGACAGGCAGGCCTCCTTTCAGGAGTGGTGGAAAGGCGTACCAGAGAACGTATCTCTGTCACTCTGACTTGGCAGACCCCCTCTGCTGCGAGAGCAGCGTCTCCCATTATTATTCCCCCCTCTGCCGCTGGGGGAAAAAAATCATCATGTGCATCAGGCAAAGCTCCCTGGGATTTCCGGAACCACATTTTTTCACCTTTTTAACCTTTAGGATAAGGTCTAATAGGTGCAGAAAAACGTACTCCCAAGGCAGAGTGAGTCTTGCCATCCTGTTCACACCTGGTGAGAGTCTCATTTACCTTCGGTCCGAACGATGACCCATCAAAAGGGGCGCTGGTAAAGGAGGACTTGAAGGGCTCTGCAAACTGACAAAGGCACATCCAGGAATGTCTCTGTAAGGCGACTCCTGTGCCTGCTGCCCTGCTCGCTCCATTGGCTGCACAGGAAATAGGCCATATGGAGGAGTTAACTACAGAAGATAAGGTCGCAAGCTGAGAAGCAGTTCTATCTGTAGCTCCCGGAGCTGTAGGGTATCTCCTTGCTCTTTCAGGAGATCACTCTGGAGACGGGTGAAATGGGATAAATAATTCAGTGACCTAAGAGTAAAGGCCGTTGTAGAAAAAATACGCTTCCTGTACCTGTCCATTATATGGGACTCCCATGCCACCACCACAGCATCAACTGGCACACCCTTAGTCAGGAAAGATTTGTCTGGTGCAGTTATTAACTTATTGGGGCTCCGCAAAACTGGTTCCATCAATTCCAGGGAGCTCCACGCCTTTCGACTTACTATCCCTAGCAGCAGGTTGAAGGGCGGAGACACCCAAAAGGTGGAGGGTCGGAAACTGAATGCATCCAGGTACACAGACTTGTCTTCAGAAGGGGAAAGGGACTTCCAGCCACACCTCTGCTTGAGGATTTCCAGGATGTCAGAGAATGAGACATCCTCAGAGGGGGACCGTGGGAACCCTTCTGAGTCCTTCAAGTCCATGTCCGATGTCAGACTCAGGGGAGTCCAAATGCTTCCTCTTGCATATCCTCTTTCAAGAGACATCCCCAGAGGGTTCACTGGGGAGGTTTCAGAAGGGGGGGGGTCACCCAATGGGGCATCCTGGGGCACTGGTTCCCTACGCTTAGAATGAAGGGGTTGTGGGAAGGAAGACACTGGCTCCATAGGGGACGGAGTAGTTGAAGCTGAGGATGGAGCTGTCTGAAGAAACAGCACACTCATCACCTCGAAGGCACCACAATCCCGGCCCGAGAGGGTTTCCATCTCCAAAGAGTCGAGAGACCTCTCTCGTACCAAGGCAATGGCTCTGAGGCTGATGTGGGAGCCGAACTCACCTGCGCCGAAGCACCAAGAGGGAGAGTAGGGTCGAACAAGGGTCCTATGCTGCTCCCCCCTCCTCGGAGCTGACGAGGGAGTTGGCCTCCAGATCCCTCGACAGAAGGTGGTATTGAGGAGATCGGAGTTGTCGTCGGAACAGAGAGACCGGAGGTTTTCGGAATCGACGGTTCCACCACAATCACTTCCATGCACTCCAGTTCCAAGCTCAAGTGAGTCGAAGGAGGAATAGACGATCCTGAAGGTTTTATAGTCAGTTCCACATCCATATGGGCTGGGCTCAATAAGATGTTTATTAGATCCGGTGTCTTGAGTAGCCTGTTCACCACCCTCTCCACATCATCTGAAAGGCTCCTGAATGACCGACAAGAGTGAGTGGACAATTGGTGACTCTCCGCCACAGATTGGACAAGTGGGCCCTGTGGAGCAGACTGCACAGATTCCAAGGAAGGAGACCTTGTTCTTTTGTGACTCCTAGACAGTTCGGAAGACACTGATGGAACCGCAGGAGATAAACTCTTGTCGGACCTGAGAGGTTTCTGATCCGATTAACTGGAAGATTTGTCTTTCTGCTTCCACGGCTCCGAGGTCAGAACCGACGAAAATGTCAGTTTGGAGGATTTGTCTGGTTTTCTTCCCTCATTCCCCTCCACTGATGTGTCAAAAGGCCCTTTTAATAAAGCTCTCAAAATGAGTTTGTTCTTATGCTCCTGCAGGACTCTAGCGCTGAATGCATGACAAATATAACACGAATCCTGAAGGTGTACTGCTTCCAGGCAATAAACGCAGCTAGTCTGTCCATCAGTCAGGGACATTTTTTGTGAGCAAGAGTCACACTTTTTGAATCCAGAAGGCTTGGATTCTTTGGATGCTTCTTTGGGCATATCAGAGCAGTACAAATAGCAACAAGCACAACAAAACCACAGCTACAAGTAGCAAAAAAGGAAGAAATATAATACTCTATGACAAACAATAGCACTATATCTAAATTTTTTTTTTTTTTAACAGAAGGTAACGGAAGGGGGTGAGCCTCTAAGTTAAACGACAACTCCTTAAGATGAAAAGGGGAGAAGAGGGGAATAAGGGGAAACCCTACAACTGAAATGGGCCAAAAGCAAAGGGTGAATTCTCTAACTAAAAATGAATTCGTAAGTGGGAGGTAGTAGGCCTGAACAACAACAACCAAACGGAATTTTAAGAATAAACACCAACTACTATTAATCTACAGTAAAGTCTTCCCTGTAAAAATTTTATGATATTTAAGCAAAAAACAGAAGAAAAAAAATTGAAAACTTAGCCTAAGCCAGTCTCCAGCATCTCAAAGCTTTAAGCGGCAAACGAGATCTGGGTAACTCTCACTAGGCATGATGGAATAGGGTCTAGCCTCGAGCTAATGAAAGCTCTCAACCGTTAGAATGCGGCCGGGTTGGAGCCAAGGATCGGCTTCTGAACCCAACCAACAAGAAGAAAGGTGAGATGGGAACAGAACATCTTGGATTTATTCGCAAATTATATTGTTTTGTACCCGATAAATCCAGAAGAGGACATCACAGTATTGTGAAACATTCTGAGACTGTTTCAAGTCTTTTTCAAATATAAAATTAATGAAGATAAAACAAAGGTTATAGCCAGAAATTATGTACCCATATAAAAAAAATGCTTCAGCAATACCCATATTTATAGGAACACAAGATGTAACATTTAGGAGTGTAGATTAAAAAAGGCTTCTGTTATCGCCATTAATGATATGTAGGAAGAGACTACAAAAAGAAAATGAGAAACTTTAAGCTATTGTTATGGATAAAGATAGTAAGATACACTCATCAAAAAGTTTTTATATACAAGTCAGGCATATCTATCAACCAGGGGAGAAGTTGTGGACAACAAAGAGTTGAAGTAATTTTTCTCTGGGAAGGTAAAATAGCAATTGTTAGTGGGATAAACTGATTCTTCCATTATACAAGGTAGTTTAGAATTATCTGATCTGATGTGATATTTTAGAGTTACACAGTTAGGTTCATATACGTAACACAAGTAAAAGGTTACAATTCAAAGTGGAAAGTGATGATAATAAAATAGGTGGGGTTCAAGAAACGGAGTGGAATTTTGGATACAAATCCTTTGGAAGAACAAAACTCATACAGATTATGTTCATACAATAGCAGAAAGTATTAGGTTCATAGGTTGGTACTAGGCTATCGGGCCTAGGGCCTATACAAGCCTAGCCATAACAATTCCCTGGATATTTCTTCCCACGATATTTACTTCTCTGGACCCCTGTCTAGCAGGGCGACTGACATGATACCCGGGTGAATTTCCTCTCCCCCATCCAATCATCAAGGTTCCTTTTGAAGAGGGCCAATGAGGTGCTCTGCTTGACATGTATGGGTAGTCTATTCCAGAGTATGAGGAATCTCTGTCAGGAACCTATCCCTCTAGCATGTTTTGTTTATTGTGATGACAAGGTTTAGATCCCTGGAGCACGTGTCTCTGAGGGATTGGGATTTCTTTAAATGGAGCATGCCCAACAGCTCAGGGTTTGACATGGCCTTGTATGTTAAGCAGACATCAACTCTGAGTACACGATATGCCACAGAGAGTATAGCTGGAGTTTTTTTAAGATGGTCAGCATATGGCATTTGCTTTAGGCCTGTGATTCTTTTAGTGAGGTATTTCTGTGGCCTTTCCAGCTGTTGCACATGTCTTGTGAGGTACATACCAAACGGGGCATTATACTCTATAATGGGTCTAATGAGGGACGAGTACAGTGGGACAATGACCTCCTTTTTTCTGGATGAAAAGCCCATAGAGATGAGGTGTGCCACACAGAAGGATTTCCTGACTGTTGTGGCAATGTGGTTATCGAAAGTGAGACCACTGTCCACCTGTGTCCCTAAGTCTCTCATCACACTTTCGATGTTTAGTGTTCTGCCACCTATGTGGTAATTCATGGGTACGTGTTTTTTTCCAAAGGGGATAACTATACATTTCTTGCATTAAGCTTGAGCCCATGGCTCTGGCACCAGGCATCTGTTTCTGTAAGGCCCTTTTGTAGAATATCCACATCATTTGGGGATTCAATAATGGCTCCCAGTTTGCAATCATCTGCAAATTTTGTTAGCCAGAGTCCCTTAGTGTTGGCCTGTACTTCAGAGAAGTAGATGCCAAACAAGAGTGGTCCCAGGACTGAACCCTGAGGTACTCCACTTGTCACTTGTCCGGAGATGGATTTGGAGTCGGCTATCTTTACAGTCTGGGTTCTGTGAGTAAGCCAGTGGGCAACCCATCGAGTGACGTAGGGATTTATGCCCAGCTTAGTAAGTTTATCGATGATTCCAGAGTGGGGGATGGTGTTGAAGGCCTTGGCGAGGTCCAGATAGGCTGCGTGGACCGCCTTACCCTCGTCCACAGCTCTGTAGACTGATTCAAATTAGTTAATCAGATTCAGGAGACAAGATCTGCCCTACAAAAACCCAAACTGGGTGGGGTCCAGTGTTTGAAGGTTGACAAAGTCTTTGTTTATAAGTTCCATGATAATGCGTTCCATGCCCTTGCAGATCAGGCTTGTCAGACTGATGGGACAGTAGTTCCCGGGATCCAAGGAGGATCCCCCCTTGTGGAGTGGGATAACTGTAGCTGTGCGCCACTCAGTGGGCACAAAGCCTGAGGTGAGGCTATGATTAAACATGACCCTTAGGTGAGGTGCCAGTTCATTTTGTAGCTCATGTAGTACACAGCCTGGGATGTCATTTGGTCCCATGGATGCTGTATTCTTAGCTTTGGAGAGTGCGGTTTCTACCTGTGTGGCCGTGATTACAGGAATTTGGCAATCTTTTGGTATTGAGATGGGCACTTAAGGGTGTGACAGGGGGGTGAAGTTGGCACTAAATTGATCTGCCAGGATATTGGCAATATCCTTGGGATCAGTATATTTAATGCCATTCTGCTGTAGCTCAGAGTAGATCTGACCATTTAGATTCTTGACATAACTATAGAATGCCTTGTGGTTGTCTTTGGAATCTTTGGCAATTCCAAGGTTTAAGCCAACACAAGCAGGAGATTTTGCTAATAGGAATGACTGCATCCGGGTACAAAAATAGGCAAGTAGGGGCTGGACTTTACTTGAGAAAAATGGCAAACCAAGGTACTGGGAGCAAATAACTAGAGAAGGAAAGCTAAGAGTGGGATGAGATCAAGAAGACACCTGGAATGCAGGTTAGAGACTTGCCTTCCTACCAGGGGCTGATATAAGAGCTTAGGCAAAGAGAAAGGGATAGAGGAAATCTTAGACGAAAGACCTGACCTGGTGTATTTATTAGTCAAATATAGAACAGAAGCTGCTGTTAAAAGAGGGGTAATTAGTAAGGCATACAACATAAGAATCAATCAGAAGAGGTTTGAAAAGATTGGAAAGAGACTGCAAAAGCAATTTTCAAAAGAATAACGGGAGGACATATATGTGGTTTTCATGTATGCAATGAAGCCCCAAAGGTTTAGGATTTTTTTATTTTTTTTATTTTACATTTGTTGACCGGGATAGTCCAACTGGATGCATGTCCATTTTCAGCGGAGGACCGGGGAGAAAAGCTCCAAGGGTAAGCAGATACAGCATTACATAATACCAGCATTACATATTACAAACAAATTATTTACAGAAATTACATAAGTAAGCAAGTTAAACAAGTTCCACAGGTTAAAGTTAGTCCTGAGCACAAGTCAGGATTAAATTAAATTACACAGTAAATTGGTTAACAGATTTTTACACATTCGAGTTAGCCAGGCTTGATACATTGACATAGCTAGTTAAGTGACAAATGTTGTTTGAGTCTAGTGTTAAATTGACCTACGGTGGAAAGTAAGGTAATATCAGCTGGAAGTGAGTTCCAGGATCTACTTACAGAGTTTGCAAAGAGAGAATCACCGGCTGTGTTATTAATTTTGCTAGTCTGAATTAGTAGTTTGTTAGAGGATCGAAGCGGTCTAGGATTGTTATAGGGAGTGATAATATTTTTAAGTGCAGGAGTATTGTCTGGATTATAGAGGATTTTATAGGCCATAATCAGTTGGTTATACTGGATTAGGCTAGGTAGTTCAAGCCATAGGATCTTTGCTGAAACTATATGCAGAGATATTTTATACACCAGGTAGACTTCAAAAAAAATTCCTTAGGTAGACAACAATGTTGCAGGTGTGATGGGGAAGCAAAAGGTAACTGGGAACATGCATTTTGGGAATGCAATGAGTTGGCATTTTTTTTTTAATTCCCTACAGAGTACTCTGGAAGAAATACTGGGTGAGCAAAAGGCTGTAATTAAAGATGTATATATTTTTAATCTGGGACACAGGATATGGACTGTCTAGATACAGTAAGGACTTAAGTTTTAATTCTGTTGGCTGCCAAAATGAAAACCAAAGTTTAACCAACTGTATTTGAAGTATTAAATATGAAAGAGAGAAAAAGAACTTGAAGAGGGATCTTTAGAAAAGGGAAGGAGCACATTACATAGAAATAAATGGAAACTGAGGGAACAATACACAGGTTGGTACTGGGCTATCTGCCCGAAGGCATATATTAGCCTGCGGTATTCACCGCCCCTTTGGTTAGTCCCCTAGGCCCTTGATCTAGCAGCTAGTACCCTTGGCCCCTATCTAATAGAGCTGTTGGTATGATCCCTGGTGTGAACTTTCTATTACCGATCCACTCGTCAAGGTTCCTCTTGAAGAGTGATAGTGAGGGGCTCTGTCTTATGTAGATCTGGACTTTGTTCCATAGCAAGGGAAGTCTTTACGAAGGGAACCTATCCCTCCAGCATGTTCTATTCATTGTTGTGCTGAGGTTTATATCCCTAGAGTGTGCAGCTCGAGTGGATTTGATTTTGCTAAGACCGAGCATGTTCAACAGTTCTGGGTTGGACATGGCTCTGTATGTTAGACAGAGATAGACTCTGAGAAGGCGGTATGCCACAGAGAAAAGCCTTAGTTTTTTCAATCGTGCTGCATAGGGCAATTGTTTGCGGCCAGTAATCCTCTTAGTGAGGTACCTCTGTGGTCTCTCCAGCTGCTGGAGATGCCTAGCCAGGTACATTCCAATTGGTGCATGGTACTCAATAATGGGTCTGATGAGGGAAGAGTAGAGGGGTACCACTACATCCTTAGATCTTGATGCGAACGCTTTCGTGATCATATGGGTCACATAGAAGGATTTTCTAACCACCTTGGCAACATGGTTATCAAAAGAAAGCTGACTATCTACTTGGGTGCCTAGATCCCCTATTACTACTTCAGATTTCAGGGGGTTACCACCTATGTGGTAGTTCGCGGGTACTCTGTTTTTTCCAAAGGGGACTACTACGCATTTTTTAGCATTTAGCTTGAGACCACGGCTTTGACACCATGCATCAGTCTCATTAAGGCCCTTCTGGAGGATATCCATGTCGGCCGGAGACTCTATTATAGCACCCAGCTTGCAGTCATCCGCAAACTTGGTCAGCCACAGCCCTTCAGTGCTTGCCTGTACTTCTGAGAAGTATATACCAAACAGGAGGGGCCCCGGGACAGAGCCCTGAGGAACACTGCTCATTACTGGTCTGGATTCGGACATAAATCCCGCTACTCTTACTTTGTGGGATCTGTCTGAGAGCCAGTTTGCGATCCATCTTGTGACGTAAGGGTTTATGCCCAGGTTGGTGAGTTTATCAATAATACCCGAATGGGGAATGGTGTCAAATGCTTTAGCAAGGTCAAGGTAAGCCGTGTATACCTCCTTTCCCTTATCTATAGCCTGAGTAACTGTGTCAAAGAAGTCCACCAGGTTCAGGAGGCATGATCTGCCCTTGACTAAGCCAAACTGTGTGGGGTCAAGTGTTTGGAGGTTCCCAATCTCTCCATTTACGAGTTCCATAATGATTTTCTCCATTGCCTTACAGATCAGACTGGTCAGGCTTATTGGTCGGTAGTTCCCAGGGTCGGTTGTGGGCCCACCCTTGTGCAGTGGAACCACCGTTGCTGTGCGCCATTCTATGGGCACATATCCTGTCGAGAGGCTGAGACTGAACAGGGTATTCAGATGCGGGGTTAATTCATTTTGGGGTTCACGTATGACACAGCCAAGGACACTATCTGGTCCCATGGAGGCAGTGTTTTTAGCTTTAGATAGAGCCTTATTAACCAATGTATCAGTAATAATTGGAGTCACACAATCCCTGGAATAGTAATAGGCCCTGTAGGTGGTGAAGGGGGGGGGGGAGAAATTTGCACAGAACCTGTCAGCCAAGAAGAAGGCAATGTCAGTGGGGTCAGTGTATTTTGTTCCATTTTGTACTAGCTCAGAACAGACCTGAGCGTTGCCATTTAGGTTTTTGACGTAACCATAGAAGGAATTATGGTTTATCCTTGGCAACTTTCTTTTCGACATTGGCTTTAGTTGACTTGATGAGGGCCCTCAATTTCTTACTAAGGCTGATCAGGAAAGATTTTTCTACTTGTGATTTGGCCTTTTTTTGTGTAAGTCTCCTCCTTTTATTGTACAGTTTGCTTATGGCCGGGGTCCACCAGACTGGTTTCTTCTTGCTTGAGGAAGGAGTCTTGGTTTTATTTGGGATAGAACGGCCCATGCAATCCTGAAGACGTATATAAAGTGCCTTGGTGTAGGATTCTGCATCCTGGATATCATTATCCTTCTGCAAGGGAATAGTGAAGCTTTCCACTTTTGACGCAAGTAGTTTGAAGTTCGCTTTGGAAAGGTTTTTTTACAATGGTTTCTTTGACAGGGGGAGGTGGAGGGGTGTGGATGTCTAGGGTTATCAGTTTGTGGTCTGATCTGAATAATAATCTTCAGGAGGATGAGGAGGAGTCAGGTTTAAGGGAAGGCAGGAATTCAACAAGTTATGTAATGTTGGCTTAATTATAGAGAAATATAAGATATGTGATGTACAATGTATGTAAATGGAAAAAATGTTAATATGGTTTGTTTTCTTTTCTGTTAATGTATGTTTCCTTAAGTCTTAAATGATAATTTAATAAAGATGTTTAAAAAAACTAAATTATCTCAAATCCAGTACACCAGACTGCTCTACAAATTAAAATGTTTAGTTATCAGTGACTTTACTCATGAACAATGATTCCCCTTCCAATAGGCTGGACAAAGAAAGTAACGGTGAGTTGTCTTTCAGGTGCCAAGATCTTGGATATGTCAAGGAGGCCTTTAAGACCCTTTAACCTAACAAAATATGATTATGACATGGACATGGTCCACATGGGGGTGAATGACTTTGGAAGTAAAACCCTGAGAGATTCAAAGAAGGGATACATTTACAATGTTGAATGGCTAAAACACCAAAAGGCATTATAATACACACAAAAGGTCAAACCAGGAATTTGATGATAGCCTACTACAACAGGATCTGGGAATTCTCTCTTTCCCAGCTGTAGTGTGACTGGAGAATTAGTGTTTATAATTAACAGGGGGTGTGGGGGAGACAGGGAGCTTGCTCCCTGCATAACACATGTGCAGAGCTTTTTTGGCTTTGGCACCTCCTCCGTTCTTAGGTTTTACACATACCATCCTTTTAGACCCAACAGCAACTGTAACGGTGTCTCCATATTTACCACGAAATATATCGCCTGTAGCAGATTCCTAGAGACCCACAAATGAAACTCACTGAGCTCCAAAAACCAATAAACATGATTATTAGCTTACAGAATTTTACAGGGCAACCTCTAGGCCCACTGAAAATTATGCAAGATTCCTAAACATACTTGATGAGCTACTTCCTATAAATAAGAACTCCATTATCCTGTGAGATGACGAATCAAACTGAGGTATGAGTATCCATGGACCAGATTATTAACAAGCCTACTACGAGGGAATAATATTCTTCATGTACTAGTCCTCTTGTACATCCTTTCACAGTTAAGCTGGATATTACACTGACTTTCACCTTCAAAAGCTGTAAACCAAGAAACTCATCTCTAATTTACTAATTTCATCAAATTTTATAACAAATCTTTAAAATTCACTTAGAACAGCTTCACCCACATGTTGCCACAGCAAGTAACTTCACAAAGGAGTTCTATATTCACTTAGATAAATGTATATAATTGGTAGTACCAACAGATCTAAATAAAAGTCTTTCGGCTTTTCTTGGTTAGGGGTCGCCACAGCGGAACTCCAATCTGCTCATGATTGGCGGTGGATTTTTATGGTGCTGAGTTGCCAGCCCGACGCCCAACCTTCAAAGAAGGCATGCCCATTCACGCTCGCACCTACCTGCATGTCTTTAGCATCACTCGACCGCGGGAAGGACATGCAGACTCCACACAGCAGAGAGCAAAGAGTCGAATGGGAGAACCTCTTGCTGTGAGGCGACAAAACTAACCGCTGCACCACCATGGCCACACCAACCAGATCTAAATATAATGGAAAATTTAATAGCAAACTGCACTGGTGATCCACCACCATAAATATATTCCACAATAAAAGAAAAAAAAATGCCTTGGCACATACAGCAGAACAAATGACTCTCATACCAAAAATAACATCAGAGAATTGACTAAAAATTTGAAAAGAATATTATTAGATTTACTGAAGTAGTCTATGTAATTAGGTATGTGTCAGAGGCATAGGACAATTACAAATCCTTTTTTAGCTATGTGACGACCCACTACTGGACCAGTAATCAAGGAGCCTCAATCCTCACCAATGGCACTTGCAGGGGGATGTTCACTGGGAGGATAACATGTACACACACACACACACACACACATACACACACACACACACACACACACACACACACTATTTAAAGATGCAACTCTCTGCATCAAGTGCAATTCCCCTTAACAGCACACAGAGACCAGTCAGTCCGGGGCTGGTTTCTCCCTCTTTTTCCATATCCTGATAAGACTCCGTACTGGCACTGCTACAGAGCTGAGATCTCAGCTGAGTGACCAAGCCAAGACCTCTGGCAACCTCTCTGTCCAGCCAGTGCTTCGTGTCCCTGCCCAAGTAGCTGATACACACACCTGGGAAAGGCTGGCACAGATTTACTAGCTACGCCCCCTTCTGCCCAGATTATAAGGTAGTTACCGCTGCCACCAGTCACTCCTTATCAGCTACTTTAAGACCTTCAACAAAGGGTGTCCAATCTTACTGTGTAATATTAACATTAATACAAATGGTAGTTTGACCAAGAGAAAGGCTGTTAGGAGTGTCCCACACAGTGTCACCAAATAAATAAGCAGGTACTCTCAAAACTTAAAACATCACTACACAGATCAGCCACAATGAAAGGTTTAAATATATTTAATAATAATTGATAAAAGAACAAGACAATACTAAATATATATTCACAGTGACATCAGAGTTCGAAACCACAAGAAATATTTAAAATAGCATTGCAGTACAGGCTCAACCAAAAAAAAAATCTAAACTAAGCCTTGCTATATTCCTGACTGTCTCTAAGAGAGCTATTGTATCCTAATAACACACTCAGAGCAAGGCAGATATGGCGAATGGTTCTTCTTGTTGTGGTCAGGTCCAAGACCAAATGCGGAATGCTCTGTCTCACTAAGACTTCTCAAAATAATATCTAAAATATTACTGATGAGATAGCATGCAGAATGATATCATTTCTAGTCATCTGACTTCTAGTTTTCATGCAAATCCCCATTGCTGGTAGCTGGCAGTATTTAGCATCTACCTGTAAAATACCCAGACAATGGCTTCTGCTCAGATATTTGGCAAGTGTCCGAAGTCATAATACAACTGTATTCCTTCATGTGTCCACACTAGCAAGGAGATCACCCCAAAGACAATACAGAAATCTTCCTAGTACAGACATTGTGTCTCTGGCTGGATTGAAGCATCTCTATGGCTTAGCCCAGCTATTCCCAACTCAGGGTACGAGTACCCCCAGGGGTGTGTGTGGGGTCATTTAGGAGTACTCAGGAAAAAAAATAATAATGGCTGAAAATTTTTTTTTTATATCAAAAAAAATCCCGTGTTAGGCATTTTCACTATCATAGCCATAGGACATACTTCCCACGTGCAGGAACGATGTCATATGATAGTAAAAGTTCCTAATGTATTTAGCAGTTTGGGAACTCTGAGTGAAAGTACTTATCCGATCCATATTTTGGAGGGTTTAAATGTCATAGGAAAAGAAGAAACAAATGAAAGGTAAGAAGAACTCTCATTAATGTCACTGCCAGGTTGTCTCTGATCAAGCAGCAATATTCCTTATGACGGTTAAAACTCAAATGTATTGCTATTTTTTCCTTAATTTCCAGATGTGTGAAAAGCATTTCTAGCTGTTATGGTGGAGTCCGGTGTGCCTGTGTCAATTTCTTTCTTAAAGATTCTGTACTCGAGTCTTGCTTTTAGTTGTCATTGCTTCAGCACCAGTATGCAACTCTCTCAAGTCTAACTAGCCCAATAGCTGATAATTAATTTTTTTTATAACACCACACTGATGGTAAACTACCCATTTTATCCAAATGGTCATATTTTATTGTGTAGCATTTCATCACAGACTGGTAGTTTACCAACACCCAGTTTACCTTAAGTGTGGTGTTATCGAAAAAAATATTTCACCTGTCGGGCTGGTTGGACTCGAGAGAGTGGCGGCACATTCGTTCTGAAGAGTGAGTGGATTAGATACCTCTCAACTCCCCATAACTTTGCAAAAGGATCTCCAATTTTACCTCGTACCTTGTCCTGTCTGTAGCTTTTATTTTACTTTCAAGTAAATCGCTAAGGATTATAGTCAATCGAATACTGCCAGCCACTGGTGTGTCACACTTCTTTATTTCTCAGAAAATGCATGTTGATGCAAACTTTGTTCTGATACTCAACTGGGGTGAAATAATATTAAAATTATTGCCTCCAATTTTAGGATTTTGTTCTCTCATTAATTTTGGCTATGTCCATAATAGTTTGAGCAGAGAAAAAAATGGAAGTTAGGTGTTGGGGTATACAAATTTGTTAATGCGCTCTATCCCCTGCCCCCGCTAGTAAACATTTCTAAATAAAGCTCTTCTTTACTCTTTAGTTTTATATTTCAAAATTGTTAAAAAATTTGAACAGCCCGCAAAACTGGCATTTTAATGCCTTGCTTATTTTATAACGCACACTGGATAGTTCAGCTACGTAAAAGTTTTCAAGTTAATGACAAATAGAATCCCAAAAGATCATTTCCTGGCTTGCTACCAACTGTCCAGATTATCTAGGAATGTCCATTTTTGAGAATTTTTTTGGTGTATTCCTCATAAAATTTGTGGTTTTCAGGCAAATCGCTGAGGGATGAAATCAGTAAATAGTAACAGCTATTTGAGATTCA